>NW_012106363.1:2163347-2172110 GCF_000951045.1 Mandrillus leucophaeus
AGACTCCGTCTCAAAAAAAAAAAATTAAATAAATAAATAAATAAAATAATAATAAATAAAATAAATATTACAGCACAAACAGGAAAAAAATGAATAGCTTAAAGCTTTGTCATCACCTATACTCCCCTCCCCAGTCAGTGTGCGCCCAGGGCTGAGAACATCTGCAAAGGGGCAATGAGGTCAGCAGCTGCCTTGTTAAGATCATAACACACTCTACGCTGGCTGTATCATTCTCGATTCCATTTTAAGGAGGAATTTAGACCTTCACATATTTATCCCACTTAGCCTTTTGGTTTCATCCAGAGCATCTAATACATTCAAAACTATTTTAGTAAACAGACGCTCAAGATTTCTCCCAGGATAACACGGTGTCCTCGATATTGCCTGCATTTTGGCCAAATTAGTGCAGATTCATGTCTGGTTCTCTAGTTACTATAGATAACTTCCTAGAAACATATAATGGCTTAGATAATGTCTCCATAATGTACCAGTCATTATCTTGGCAGTTTTATCTTTTTTGAAATATGTCTGCATAGAATGAGGTCCTCAAGTCAGAAAATCCATGCACAATAATCTCCACGCACAATAATTCTTGTGGGATGCATAGGCCTCTTGGTCCATTCCTTTAGCTGCTCTCTCAGTCTGGGCCTTTCCCTTTATGTGTTTTACAAAACTGTTGGTACCTGTATTTCATATGCATTGCTATTCCTAGAAAGTAAAATTAGCCTCTTCCCAATTCACTTAATAAATATTTACTGAGTCCCTGTTCTGTGCCAAGCACACAGAATATAAGAGGGAACTAAACAGTCCCTGCCTTCAAGGAATTTAAGTCTAGTTAGAATCCAGACAACACCCAGTTAATCACAATATAGGAGCTTTTGATGAAGCCTTGGCTCTCTGACAGATGACAGTACTTCTTCCCTTTGTGGACTTGGTAAAGATACTCTGTAAGACCAAAGACCTGTTCATTTACACCAATTGCAAAAGGGAAGTCAATGGATGCCTGTGAGTTCTATAGTCTTTCTATTGTGAACTTGCTTATTTGTAAAGTCTCTGTTAGAGACTTTAGAAATACCAACTCTCAGTACCCAAAAGGAGAACAGAAAGGCTGTAATTGGATGACATCATTGATGATCACCCAGGTCTAAAACAAGCAGGTTACATAAAGAAACAGCAGCAATGGCAGAGCCTGATGCTGGACTTGCCCTCTTCTGTGTGCACCTCATAAAAGGAACTGGAGCTAGGCTGCTCTCCAGGTCTGTGTGGGTCTTGGAAATAGTTCAAGGAGAGAGATCTCACCCCTAGAGTGCTGAGAAGGCACTGCTGTCAAATTCTGATTCTTAATGTTACCGTAAATAGAAAATGAAGAAAGTCTTTCAAACCACTTATGAGGAATATCTGCTTATTAGAGTTCTGTGATATTCACTTTATTACTGCGGTATGGAACCAAACTTGCAATATCTATGAGGTGTGTCAGTATTTATATTCCAAAGATCTGCTACAGGGAGGGACTTGATTACTATCAAGATATTTAAAACCAGAGGTGCTTTAGCAAATTAAGCAACAAATAAGCCCCAAAACAGCTCAACTTCTAGGTAGATAAAAGAAACCAACCCTTGCCCTAGCTGCCTGACAGTGGAAAGAACAATCTCTTTTAAGGGAAAATATTATCTACTTCAGACTCTACTATTCTATTATATATAATGTGACTCGTAACCAGAAGAAAAAGTAGTTAACACAAGTAAGTAGTCTCACAGATGATCAAGATGTTGGAATACACAGAAAATATCTCTAAAGTAATTATTATTCATATAATAAATAAACTAGAGCACACTATCAATAAATCGGGTGAAAAGATGGGAAATTTCCATAGATAAACGGAAACCAAGAAAAAACAAACTGAAAAATAAAATATCCAAATTGAAGAAATCACTGGATAGCCTTAACAACAGACTGGACATATCAGAAGAAATGATTGTCCAGGTGTGGTGGCTCACGCCTATAACCCAGCACTTTGGGAGGCCAAGGCGGGAGGATCACTTGAGGTCAGGAGTTCAAAAGCAGCCTGGTCAACATGGTGAAACCCGTCTCTACTAAAAATACAAAAATTAACTGGACGTCGAGGCACGTGCCTGTAATCCTGGCTACCCTACTCAGAAGCCTGAGGCATGAGAATCACTTAAACTTGGGAGGTGGAGGTTGCAGTGAGCCAAGATCGCACCGCTGCACTCTAGCCTGGATGACAGAGCAAGACTCTGTCTCAAAAAAGAGAAAAGAAAAAGAAGAAATGATTAATAAACTTGAAGAGAGGTTAGTAGAAATTATCCAAACTGAAGCATAGAGAGAAAAAAAATATATAGGGGAAACAAAGAACAAAGCATCAGAGACCTCTGGGACAACATCCAATGTATAATTGGAGTCCCAATTTCATGTTTGAAATGCTCGAATAATAGCCAAAAATTTTCCAAAATTGATTAAAATTATCAACCTCCAGATTCAGGAGGCTCTACAAACTCTATGCAGAATAAGGGAAAAGAAACCTACACCTAGTATATCACAGTCAAAATGTTGAAAAGCAAAGATAAAGAGAAAATCTTAAAAGCAGCCAGAAGAAAAAAGGGCATATTGCATTCAGGGGAATAATAAGAACAATGAGTGACTTCTCTTTAGAAACAGTGGAAGCCAGAGAACAATAGAATTACATATTTTAAAAGCTTGACAGGAAAAAATAACTGTCAACATTAAATTCTATACACAGCAAAAGTGTGTTTCAAAAATAAAGGAAAAATAAAACTCCCACCTCCAGCATTTTTCTAGTTTTTCTGCTAAGTACAACTAAAGCACTGAACATTATATATAAGTGAAATATAAAAAGAATCAGAAAGATGAATAAAAGGCAGACTGGCTAAGGACCCCAGGATCCAAGGAGTGACTTAGTGGTGAGTTCCGTGGGTTTTCTTTTTGCCTCCTATATCTGACTTGGAGCCAAAAAAAGCTAGCAACCCAGAAATGCCAACAGGCACAAAAAACACAAGCCCTGGCAAAAGCCTGACTGCTCCAGCCAAAAAAGCAGGAAAGGGGCATCCTAGCAGACAGAAAACTTAAAGACAAAAATGACTTTGCTTCAACCAAACACTACAAAAAAAAAAAAACTGTGAGCACACTCCACCCACATCAGTAAAGGCCAAATGAAAAGCCTGGGCTTCCACTCTCACTACAACAAAACACTCCAGTGGCCCTGCCAGGGTAGGTAGTGTCAGAGAAGGACAAGCAAGAAGCCAGGACTTTCATCCCTGACAACTTGCAATGGGCATCCTCTGACCACAGGATCAGTGGAGACCACACAGGGAGCCTGCACTTGCACGCCTGCTCAGAGGTAACAAGAAACCACCCACACACACTGGCAGTCCACAGACGTTAAGTGGGGAAACTGGAATTATACCTTCAGCTGTCAGGATGAGGTGGTGTTTCCCCTTCCCCAGCCAGAGCAATGTTAGAGAAAGCCAACTAAAACAGAAGGTTTAAAAAGGATCTAAAATTTTAAGATATAATATGAAAATCAAGTCTCAATAGAAAATCACTCTCCATGCTAAGAACCAAGAATATCTCAAACTAAATGTGAAAAAAAAGACAGTAGATTCCAATGCCAAAATGACAGAGATGTTACAATAATCTAACAAAGATCTTAATGCAACCATGATTTTTTTAAAAGTACTTCCACAGGCCGGGTATGATGGCTCATAACTGTAATCCCAATATTTGGGAGATGGGAGGAGTTTGAGACCAGCCTTAACAAAGAAATAGAAAGTCTCAGCAAAGAAATAGAAGATATAAAAAGGACCCAAAGGGACATTTTAAAACTGAAGAATACAATAACAGAAATAAAAAGCTCAGTCGATGGGCTCAACGGCAGAGTGGAGAAAACAGAGAGAAGAATCAGTGAACAGGAAGGTTCACTGGTTACATACTGTTGAGGTTACATAACCTCAACAAAGAAAAACTAGACTGAAAAAAGAAATGAACAGAACCTCAGGGCTGCAAACAAAACAAAACAAAACAGGACTCAGGACTGTAACAAAAGACCCCATTTTTATGTCATGGGAGTCCTGAAGAGAGCGGAAAAAGAAGGCAGGGGTGGAAAAGCACTTTGAAAATGTAATGGCTGAAAACTTCCCAGGTTTTGCAAGAAACGTAAACTACAGATTCAGAAACCCTAGCATATCTCAAACAGGGTAAACCCAAAGAAATCTGCTCTGAGATGCATCATAATTAAACTTGCAAAAACTAAAGAGAAGGAAAAAACCTTGAAACAACCAGAGAAAACAACATCTTGTCTATGAAAACCAAGACGAATGACAGTGAATTTCTTATCAGAGGAGTGGTTAACGCTGGCCAGGTTATCAACAAGGCAACTATTTCTATAACTAAATCTTCATATGGGTGGTGGCAACATGACAAAAATTCATTCTAGCTGTACACTCAAGATGTGTGCATTTTGGTATGTAAATTTTTCCTCAATAAAGTACTGTAAAAATACAGTACCAGCATTAAATGTTGGTTTGGAATAAGAAAGAGAGACCTGGGAATAAATTAGCTATATCATAGTGGACTCCTCTATAGAGTGGCCTAAGATGGCTTTGCCACACATAAACTGTTCTCCCACCACTCAGTCTACTGGTGGGAGAACAAATAAAACTGTCTTTTCTAGTGAGTTTGGCTATTTCAAATGACTCCCTTAGCACATCAGGGTGGTCGGACTGTAGGGTCAGACTGTAGGGGGTCAGACTGTAGCCCCCCCTTTTTATAATGTGGGTATATATATATATATACAGGGTCTCGCTATGGTGTCCAGGCTGGCCTCAAGCGATCCTCCTGCTCTGCCTCCCAAAGTGTTAGGATTACAGGTGTCAGCCACTATGTCTAGCCAATGTCCCCTTTTAAAACCTTCTTTTTGTTGTCTAATTAACTCCAGCCATTTTCTGAACTAACCACTGTTTTCAGAGCCTAGTTACTATCCCAGAGATTCTCACTAAGGCTTTCAACCCTCATACGAATTACACTAATCTGGGACAGTTTAAAAAAAAAAAAACGAACAAACAAAAGAAAAAAAAAACACCCAGGCCCACAGACCAATTCAATCAAAATCGTTGTGGTGGATCCAGGCGTAGGACTGCCATTTGAAGCTCCTCTGGTGATTTTAACATGCAGCCAGGACTGAGACTGCCTGCACTAAGCAAATGAGCACAGCAGAACCGCAACCTGATCCGATCCAGATCTGACTACAAACAGACCCAAAGCAGGCAGCACATAATTGGGTGCAAAAAAAAAAAAAAAAAAAGGAAAAAGAGTCCTATTCCCAATCCAGGCCAAGGGGCGGGGGTGGGAGGTGGGGGCAGATTTTCCTCTGTGTTAAGTGGCAATGATTATGAAAGAGCATGTCAGGCTACTTAGGTTTTCTGGACAGCTCCATCTCCAGCAGGAGGCCTTTAATTAAGCTCGGTCCCCACAGCACATCAAGAGACAACTGGGAAAAGAAACCCGCCATCAAAACTTCTCACTGGACTCAATCTCCAGATCCAATTCAATCAAAAACATTTCCCCACAAGCTTTATAAGAGTTATGTGTCCTCAGCCTCCAGCAGCTCTGAAATAGCCTGTGGAAGACACCTGCGCCCTGAACTCCAGACACTTTTTTATTAAGTCTGACTCTGAGAGAGTTGGCATCAGTGCAGGACCTCTTTGCAAGTCAGGCAGATCCTTGGCTATTTGTGCACAAAGTCCCAGCACAAGAGTGCTGTGAAATCTAAACACTTGCCAATATCGGTAATGACCCCGGCTTTCCCCAGACTCTCCTTTTGAGGTCTAATGGCAGGTGTAAATAACATCTCTGCCCTGGAACTGGTATTGAGTGTGCTGGGGGTAAACCCTGAATAAAGCAGCTTTTCCTTGCAAGCTCCCCATCTCAACTCTAGCCCTCACTAAAGCATGCCCTCTTGGCTGGGACTTGGACACCTGCCTTGTATCTGCAAGCCCCCATCTCTCTCTGGAAGCTGAACACTGCCGTTTGTACCCCCGTAAACAAGTTATGAACTTGCTACATGTAGATATGAAAATGGACACCTCACCCTCTTGAAGCTCTATCATCTTCTGCTTACATGCCCACTTTCCTGCCCAAAACTGGGCTCCCTGAATTCCAACACCTGCCAACACAAGCTTAAATAAGCATTTCAACATTGAATATTGGATCTCTAAGACACCCTTATCAACTCTATTTGATTTCAACATTGGCTATTGGATCTCTAAGCCATTCTTATCAAATCTATTTGATTTCCACATTGGCTATTGGATCTCCAAGCCACTCTTATCAGATCTATTCACTGCAGCTGGGTGAGTGTCCTCAGCCTCTGTCTGAGCCCGGACTTCCTGCACCTCCCAAGGAGCCAAGTTCCTGAGCTTCCAGCACATCTCATGAAGACCCCATCAAAGTTCCGACCTTTGAAAATCCAGAGTTCTTCAGGTAGAAATATTAATCTACCTTCAGGTATTCTTCTATTAATCTACCTTTTTCCCCAAGAAAGAACATTGATTATACATATACACAACAATAGAATTTTGGACAAAAGAGAATTGCTTTGCCCTAGAGTGGCAAGTAGTTTTCATCTCTAGTAACCCTAATCAATCAGCAGGAGCAGCTAGAGAGCCACTTAGAGAAGAATTCTGAGGCTGTCTCTCGACTCCACTTGAAATCTTATCTTGATTGATTAGCAATGTCTGCCATAGACAAAGATGGGAGTATCAGGATTATGTCAAATATCCTCAGACACTGATTCTACTCCATATTAGCAGAAGAGTCAGGTCTAAAACCCAGGTTTCCTGACACCCAGTTGTTCCCATATGCCATTACACAACATCTAATAGACATGCATCCGATATTATAAAATAGAAACTAGGTATGAGCCATTGCATTCCAGAACTCTTTTTGCCTTGAAATGTCTTTACATGAAAAATGTCAAGTCTTTAGTAAGTTAAAGGGTTGGTTTGTGGATCATTAGCAACTTGACTGTAAAACCTGAAAGCAGATCATTGGGAGCTCTCACTAAATGACCGTCAGAGAGAAATTAACCTGAAATTAAGCTCAGAGATGATCGTATAAACTAGTGGTGAAATAAGACATAGTTTATAAGAACTCCATTTACCTTGAGTTTTTCAGAATCATGTCTCCTAAGGAGATAAATACATTCTCAAATTGCAAAGAAAAATAAAAGGAGACATAATATTTTCTCTTTGGTGCTCTTCATAAGGTGTGAAAATGATTCTCTTTGGGATACATGATTTATGAAATTAAACACTTATTTGAAAAGAAAAAGAGAAGTTTTACAGTTTTACAGCAATTTTCTTGAGTTAATGGATTAGCCAGAAATCCCATGAAGAGACGTAATACGTTTCTCCCAGGAGAAGAAACCCCTAAGCAACTCTTCTCATTGTAACGGAGGTGTAATGAGACATGATGGAATAACCAGTAAATTGAAGGAGGATATCCAAGGACTTGGACCTGATAGACATGAGTTTCCCAGGAAAGAGTTAGCAGAAAGAGGGAAGGAGGGAACTCTGGTTCTGAGAGCTCAATAGTGTAGACTGCCCAGTGGTCACTGAGCTCTGCATGGCTGGCACTGACTGTGGACCTCTGGCTAATGCAGTGAGGGTTCACATTAGATGGGAATAAAGTGAAAGGAGCTTCTCCATGGATGAAGAAAGATGGCCAGCTGCCTGTAGACTTGCCAAATTACTGTTTTTCTGGTTGATTTGCTGTCATGCTAGCAATTCGCAGCATTATGCTACTTGACTCAAGTTTACAGACCATTGTTTAGGTAACAGGGCCCCTGTACTTGCCCCTAGTAAGGACTCAGAACCAGCTGCCTGCCCTTGGTCAAATCTGTGTCTCACCGTCACCTTTTGAATCTGCAACACAATCTATAATAGCAGCATCCTGGAAGAATAATGATCCTCGACAATAAATGGACAGAGGGTTCACCTTCCATTACAGCAAGAGTGACTTGCTGCCTGCCAAAGCTAAATAAGTTTTTTGTTTTTCTTTTTTGTTTTTTTGTTTTTTGTTTTTAAGAGACTGAGTCTTGCTCTGTTGCCCAGGCTGGAGTGCAGTGGCACAATCTCAGCTCACTGCAACCTCCGCCTCTTGGGTTCAAGCAATTCTGCTGTGGCCTCCAGGGTAGCTGGGATTACAAGTGCGCATCACCATGCCCAGCTAATTTTTGTATTTTCAGTAGAGAAGGGGTTTCACTTGTTGGCCAGACTGGTCTTGAACTCCTGACCTCAGGTGATCCGCCTGCTTCGGCCTCCCAAAGTGCTGGGATTACAGATGTGAGCCACTGTGCCCGTCCCCAAATTAAGTTTTTTAAAAGATCCAAGATAAAACCTGTGTCACACCCATAAACTTCACACACTGAAGCTACGTTGGAATTTCTGTGCACACAGATAAAGATGCTCACTGATTTTTTTAATCTACTTTTTTTAATAAAAGAAGGCAAAACAAAATTATATCAATAATTCTTGTGGACTGGGTCTATACATCTATGTCAAGCAACTGCCTTTGGCAATTTTTTCATTTTTTAACTGCATAATTATAAACCTGCAAGAGGTGTGGTGTATAATGAAGTCACTGATGTAACCTTAACTGGCTCCCTGCTAATAGGTGTCTCTCTCATTTTGCAAATTATAAGCTGCAAATGATGACTTGCCTGGAAAG
>NW_012106363.1:2172811-2180598 GCF_000951045.1 Mandrillus leucophaeus
ATCAGCAAGTTTATCTTTCTGTTGAACCAAATTCTGCCTCCCTGTAACTGACAGCTGCTAGAAGAAACCCAGAATGACTGCTTCCTCCTTCAAGTGATAATAGCAGCTTCAAGTATGACGAGAGCTATTGTATCCCACAGATGACCCTTTCTCAATATAGCATCGATGCGTCTGTTTCTGACCCATGGGAACACTATTATCAAAAACAGAAAAAGAGAATTTTTTTAAATAAGTAAGTGTATAAAATAAACACATGGAAGAACTCTGTGATAATAAAGAACTGTTAAAAGATAATTTTCCCCAAAAAAAGTAAAATCATGACATTCATATAGATATAAACTAAACTTGTGTTCAAGATTTTATTTCATTCATGACTGAATGAGGGAACCACTAAGATGTTAACAAACAATTCAAAGGACAAACCAAAGAGCAGACACATTTATAGATGAAGAATACCGAAATGAACATGCAAATAAAAGCAAAACTGGTTTCTTTCACAGTAGGAGAAAGAAGCCAGTTAAGCCTCTATGTGGACAGGACAAAATTTGCATGTCTATAGATAATAATTATTTTGCATTGCTAATAGTTACCTACAATTTTGAGGTTAAAATAGCTCAAAGGCAATGTATTCCTTTCCTAGGGCTGCCTTAACAAAGTGTCACAAATGGGGTGGCTTGAAAAGCAGAAATTTATTGTCTCACAGTTCTGAAGTTTGAGCATCCACTATCAAGGTGTCAATAGGTCTGTGAGAAAAAAATCCATTCCATACCTCCCATCTAAGTTCTGTTGGTTTGCTGGCAATCTGCTATATTCCTTGGGCTATAGAGGCATTGCCCAGATCTGTGCCTTCATCTTCACATGACAGCACTCTCCTTGTGTGTGTTCATGTCCAAATTTCCCCTTTTCATAGCAACACCAGTTATTGAATTAGGGGAACACCCTATTCCAGTATAATCTCATCTTACATCTGCAGTGACCCTAATTCCAAACAAGGTAATAATCTGAGATACTGGGAGTTAAGTCTTCAACATATTAATTCTGGGGTGACGGAATTCCATTTATAACAGGTGCAAAGCTCCCATATAATCAGAATAAAATAATCTGAAAGAGTACACTCTAAACAATGCATAAATTTCCACTGAAGCACAAACTTCTTCCCTACCTAACCACGTAGAGAACTTCCATTAAAATTTTCAGGAAATATTGAAAGAGTGATACCTGGAGACCCGGTTATTTAGAACTAATTCTCAGGGATTTTTTGTGTGTGTAATTTGTCAAAACATTGTAAATTCTGTTCTGCAGATCATTCTCCAATGACCTGATGAAAAAAACATCCACAATTCAAAAGGCTAAGGAAATTGCCTACTGCTGTAAATGTGTCCACTTGCTTAAAAATTTTGTCTATGCAAATTTTAGCAGATGCTGATTGAGCTGGGTTGAAAAAAAAAACTCTGTTATGATAGCAATAATTTATTTCTATAGTGCTTTCTAACATAATTTTCATGACCCTTGGAGGTAAAGAGTTTGGTTCTGTTAAAAATAATTAAATGAGAAACTACTGGACTGGGTACTCTGACACCCTGGCTTCCTACATAAGCAAACCAAAATCAAACTCAGAATTTAAAAGAAAGCAAAACAGGCTAGCAAACCTACAAACAACCAACTGGGATTAGTTATATCGTCTTGAACTTCCCACTAGGATAATCCAAATAGAGAAACTGCTCAAACTTTAACCAAGTAAATAATTTCCTCGCCATGTTTCTGCAGTTACCCTACAAAAGCCTTCCCCTCATGCCCCTTACGGAGAGCCCTTACCCACTTCTAGTTTGCCTGTTTCATGAATCACTGCCTGCTCAAAAAAACGTTTAAAATTCCAATGTGCCAAAGTTTATCATCATTTTTTTATGTACAGAAAAATTGGAACGTAAAAGTGTATATTTTAACAGTCCCCATCTAGCCCAATATGATGGCCTATGCCTGTAGTCCCAGCTACTTGGGAGGCTGAGGCAGGAGAATCACTTGAGCCCAGGAGGTCGAGGCTGCAGCAAGCCCTGATTATACCACTGCACTCTAGCCTGGGTGACAGAGCAAGACCCTGTGTCTAAAAAGAAATAAAATAAAAATTAACAGCTCTCATGTTATAAATGGAGAAGTGAAGCTCAGAGTATTTAAATCTCACATAGTAGGTGCTCCTCTGAGAAGAAACTAGACTTAAATCTCCAGAATCAGAAAGCTTGATAGAGACTGTGTGGCAAACACAGCTGCACTTTATTGTTGTTCTACCTTCTCTTCGCCTTTGCCCAAATGTCCTTATCAATTCTTTAAATGGTTGAGTAGTGTTTGTTTCTCAACCCACATCCACATGCTTTGTTGAAATAGAGCAAGGAATAAAGAAGTTAAAAAGCCACACAACCAGGATCCGAATATGGTAGCAATGCTTCTGCCTATGTCAGCACAGCTACTAGGGAATGGGTCCTGCCCCACCACCTCCTCTGTGGGTCTGGTGAGCAGGACTGGTGAGCAAAACTGATGCTCAGAGTCCTGGAAAAACCTGTCAAGTGCCCCAGATTCTATGTCTCATATGCATAGTCAGGGTTTAGGAAAAAAAAAAAAAAACATTTCGGGAGAATTACACCCTCCTGTAGCATCTTCATGTGAACAAGATCAACAAAAACAAGACATGTGGGATCTCAGAACTACAGAGGAGCAGCGTATGTTATGTGACAGGGACTGGCACCTAGCTAGCAAGTGTTCAATAAATATTAATTTAGTGAATTTTCTCCTTTCCATCCCTTGAGTAAAGCCAGATCCACACAGCATGCAGACATAACTTGTCCCTTTCAGACATGTTTATCTTGCTTTTTTCCAGCATTCAAAAGCTAAAGAGAAGTATAGAGTTTGGTTTACAAGATGAAAACGTTCTGGAGCTCTATTGCACGAAAACATGAATACTGAATGCTACTGAACTGTGCACTTCATCATGGTTGGAATGGCAAGCTTTTTGTTACTTCTTTTTTTTTAAGAGATGGGGTCTCACTGTGTTGCCCAGGCTGGAGTGCAGTGGCACTACGATGGCTCACTGCAGCTTTGACCTCCGGGGTTCAAGCAGTCCTCCCACCTCAGCTTCCCAAGTAGCTGGGACTACAGGCAGGTGCCACCATGGCAGGCTAATTTTGTTTATTTTTTTGGTAGAGATGGGGTCCCCCTTTGTAGCCCAGGATGATCTCAAACTCCTAGGCTCAAGCAATCCTCCCCTCTCAGCCACAAAGTACTGGAATTACAGGCATGAGCCACCACACCCTGCCTATGTTACATGATTTTTTACCACAGTTTTTTTTTTAAGGAGACCCAGAAGCTTTCTAATCGGTTATGGTTATTCCTCAGTCATTATTGATTCAGACAACTTTTTTCCTATAGGAGACTGAGGTTTTCCTCTATACAATTGGCAGGTAGTTAGGTGAGGAGACACTCCTTTACTCTTTGCCCAAATTTCCTTATCTATTTTTTAAACTGTTGGCTAGTATTTGTTTTGGATTAATACTTGCTGACCTTTGTTTTGTCAAATGCCAGGTGTTGGTTATACCCATACATTCACACTTTATTAGTATGCACATGTTAACTACAAAAGCGAAGGGAGGGAGGACCAGAAAAATCAAGAAAGCCATTTTAAATGAAACTGCTTGCTCTAGATATCTTTGGGGAAGAGGCTGCTTTTCAAAAAGGATTCTTATAATGTCCACCCCCTTTCTCAGATTGAGGGTAATTTGGATCCAAGAAAATCTGTGTATGAATTCTGCCCCCGACTCTCTACACCCACCCCAAACATAACTATTTCCTCAAATGCTCCCTCTGTGGGTGTAAAGCAGCAGCAAGCAGTGAAGTCCATTACTCAAATATAAATTGCGTGGTGACAGCAGGGGGAACAGCTACTTTCTCTCCCCAAACTGAAGAAGGAGAGTCCTCAAAGTACCTCCAAATAGATTGTTTAGTTATCAGGTATTTACTGAGCACCAGTTATGTGCCTGACACCACGCTAGTTTCTGCAGACGGTAATTCGAGATGTGGCACACATTTCTGTGCAGTTACTTGCTGTGGATGGGCAATTCTGATTCCTGCAGGCAAATCATTAGCTGTTCCCTTGCACATACAGAGGCACGAACCAATGTTGCAGTAGAGTGCAAATCCCTCTCACAGACTTAGCAGCGTTTTTATATTTCTCACAGCTCCAAACTACATGTTTTTTCTTGCAAAGGATCCATGTGAATCAAAGGATTTACCTTGCTTCATAGGCCTGTCACAAATAAAATTAATCTAGCAGGAAAGAGGCACCCCTCCCCTGGGTATTATCCACAGTAAGGATGAGTGCTGGGCCAAATTCCTTCATGCAGGACTCCTCTTGTATCTGAGAAGCACTGAGAAAAGGGGCTGGAGAGAATCTCAGGAACTTTCTAGCCCCAACTCTTCTTATTCTAACGGGAGAATCTGAGGCCCAGAGATATTAAGCAACTTGCCCAAAGTCACACAGCTGGAGCCAGAGCCCAGATGTCCCAGAGCCAGGCCAGGGACTTTTCCAACACATCCTAAAGAGCTTGGTTTGATTTTAAAACATCCCCCCCTCCTCCTAGTGATCCGTAATACCTGACACTTTATTAGATGTTTGCTTGCCATAGGTTTTGCATTGTTGGGGCCTTTTTTTTTTTTTTAAGAGACAGGGTCTTACTCTGTCACCCAAGCTGGAGTGCAGTGGCTGTCATAGCTCACTACCCGCTCAAACTCTGGGCTCAAGAGCTTCTCCTACCTCACCCTCCCCAGTAGAGGAAATTCTTTGAGTGCTTCTTTTGAAATTTCACGAGAGCTATTAATATTACTGGAGACTTTCAGACAGTAATTTTTAACCACGTGTAACTTGAAAAAAAAAATGCCTGAACTCCATACCAAACCTGCTGACTCTGAATCTTAAGGATGACTTTTAAGCCTCACGGGAATTTCTGAAGGCCAGAAACCACGGCTCCAGGTTATTCCAGAATCAGTCTGGGAATGGTCCCTTCACAGGGCATAATTTTTTTTCAGGGTCTTAGTATTTTATTGATTTTAAATGTACATATCATTTCCAACTATACCTACTATGCTTGGGCATGCTTAGTCAAGGATTACACAGAATCTGCCTGGAACATGAGACTACATTGCACAGGCTAATGGTTTATTGCCATTTCAAGTAGCTCTTGGGGTTTTTTTTTTTTTTGGAGGGGTGTTGTTTTGTTTTGTGTTTTGAGACAAGATCTGACTTTGACATCCAGGCTGAAGTACCATGGCATGATCACAGCTCACTGCAGCCTCGACTTCCCAGGCTCAGGTGATTCTCCCACCTCAGCCTCCCGAGTAGTAGGTATGTGCCACCATACCAAGCTAATTTCATATATTTTTTTGTAGAGAGTTTCACCATGTTGCCCAGGCTGGTCTCAAACTCCTGGGCTCAAGCAATGCACCCACCTCGGCCTCCCAAAGTGCCAGAATGATAGGCATGAGCCACCACACCTGACCTCAAGTAGATATTCGTTAAATGTTTATTTAATATCTATTTAGTGGGGACAGGATCAGGCCTAACTTTAATTTTTTAATATAGAATTGGAACTTTTCTTTTAGATTCAGGGGGTACATGTGCAGGTTTGTTAAAGTGGTATACAGCATGCTGCTGAGGTTTCGGTGTGACTGGTCCCATCACCCAGATAGTGCACATGGTACACAATAGGTGTCTTTCAGCCCTTGACTCCCCTCCCTCTTTAGCTGTCCTCAGTGTTTATTGTTCCCAACTTTATGTCCACATGTACCCAATGTTTAGCTTCCATTTATAAGTGAGAATATGGGGTATTTGGTTTTCTGTTCCTGCATTAATTTGCTTAGGATAACAGATTCCAACTGAATCCATGTTGCTGCATAGGACATTATTCTATTCTTTTTTATGGCTTCATAGTATTCCATAGTGTGTATTTACCATATTTTCTTTATCCAATCCTCCATTGATGGGCACCTAAGTGGATTCCATGTCTCTACTATTGTGAACAGTGCTGCAATGAACATACAAGCACATGTGTCTTTTTGGTAGAACAATTTGTTTTATTTTGGGTATATAACCGGTAATGGGATTACTGAGTTAAATGGTAGTTCTGTTATAAGTTCTTTGAGAAATCTCCAAACTGTTTTCCACAGTGGCAGAACGAATTTACATTCCCAGTGACAGTGTATGAGTGTTCCCTTTTCTCCACAGCTTCACCAGCATCTATTGTCTTTTGACTTTTTAATAGTAGCCATTCTGACGGGTGTGAGATGTTATCTTATTGTGGTTTTGATTTTCATCTCTCTAATGATTAGTGATGTTGAGCATGTTTCCATATGTGTGTTGGCTGCTGTATGTTTTCCTTTGAGAAATGTCTCATAGGGCACATTTATTGAGCAAAATCATTTCACAGAGAAAGAAACAAATGCTTCTAAGAGTTAAGAAAGTCAGTAAGGGCCGGGCTCAAACCTATAATCCCAGCGCTTTGGGAGGCTGAGGCGAGTGGATCACGAGGTCAGGAAATCGAGACCATCCTGGCCAACATGGTGAAACCCCGTCTCTACTAAATATACAAAAATTAGCTGGGCTTGGTGGAGCACACCTGTAGTCCCAGCTACTCAGGAGGCTGAGGCAGGAGAATCACTTGAACTCGGGAGGTGGAGGCTGCAGTGAGCCGAGATCGCACCACTGCATTCCAGACTGGGGAGAGAGCGAGACTCCATCTCAAAGAGAAAAAAAAAGAAAAAGAAAAGAAAAGAAAATCAGGAATGTGCACATACAAAATCTCCACTTTCATTATAAAAACAGATATGCTGGACATGCTTACGAGGCAGGTTCAACCCCTTGCAAGCTGCACTTTTGCTATTTGCGTGAGTCCAGTTAGAAGACGCAACACTCACACATGCAACTGACATGAAGCTTATTATTTACAGACTGCAGGAGACAACGGAAGACTAGGATTCATGACAAGCTGGTTCCCTCAAGGCTCAGGAAAGCTGCTCGGGCAGATGGAGGCTCATCTCATCTTCTCATGCCCCACTTTCACCACAGCTGGGGCACCCTAGAAAGCAGCCCACCCTGGGTTCTATACCCCAGAAGTCACAGGATCGCTGCGCTGAAGTGCTAAAAAACATCCTGTTTCTAGCAGGGACTGGAGGAGCCCAGGCTGTTCTGGCCAGTCTCTCCTTATCTCAGGATGTTGAATTCCCAGTACCTTCTACAGTTATTCTTGAGAACTACAAGTGAAAAACTGAAACTGGGTTGGAAAGTGGGTCGGTCCTAGACTACCCAGAAGAGTGTCCTACAATGATATTTTGTAATATCTAAAAATACATAGTATGGGATAAACGAATTGTCCTATATTCATACAATGAAACAATATCCATCAATAAAAGGGTATAAATTAGTGAGACAAGTATCAATATGGATGAATCTCAAAATGATGATGTTGAACCAAAGAAGCCACACCAAAAGAGTGCATATTGTGAGATTGCATTTACACAATGTTCAAGAACAGGCATAACTATCTATTGTAATAAAAATTAGGCTAACTCATAGGAGAGATCGTACTACCAACAAAGGGACCAAGGAAAAATTCTGGAGTGAGAGAAATAGTTTTTGTTTTTTTTATTTTTTTTGAGAAATAATAAAATTATTATCTTACTCTGTTGCCCAGGATGGAATACAGTGGAGCAATCACAGCTCACTGCAGCCTTGACTTCCCAGGCTCAAG
>NW_012106363.1:2181638-2185672 GCF_000951045.1 Mandrillus leucophaeus
CAGGGGATGCTTGAACCAGACAGGAACTCATCCAGCCCAGCTTTGTAACAGGTGAACGAAAAGAGATCCTGAGAGAGACTGTGACTGACCCAAAGTCAGCTACCTGGTTAGGGGAAGAGCCAAGGCAAAAGCTTGGTCTACCTGCTTCCAGATCTCACTGAAGCTGGTGGTCTTCCTAGAGGACAATAGAATAAATATCAGGGGTGTGCATATATAAATGCCAAGTTGCTTTCACAATGAAGAATGGCCATAGGAACCCAGAAGAGGAAAAGCATAGCTTCTGACTAGGGTCGCAGGAGAAGCTTGAAGGACGGCTAGCATTAGAAGCAGGTGAGAATCCAAGAGAACATAACAATCAGCAAAAGAGAAGATGCCAGAGGCACGAAAACTTGCTCGGTGTTCAGGAACGGTGAGAAAACCAGTTTGGCTTCGGCAGAGAATTCAGGAAGACAGTAGGTATTATACTGGGAAATCATTACTATTTATAGATTCTTCCAGTAGATTTGGATGTTTGTGGACTTGGTATTGTGGCATGAACACTGGAAAGAATTAGAAAACTCAATACTTTATTCAAAAAACCTGATTCTGCAGTTCCTGCTAAGTTCCAGGCTCTGTTCTAGCCCACTGGCAGTCAGCCTTTTCTACATGTTAGAATTATGTGGGAAGTACATATATGTCAGACACACATGATAGCAATAGCTTCACTTCAGAAGAAGAACACGTGTTCAGAGTTCTGCACTAAAGAATCCAGCACTGGCCAACCTGGAGATTCATTCCTTATCTGTGAGGAACATCTGAAGGCCTGGCCCAACCCATGGAACCCAGGTCATACAGGGGATTGAGGCCCTTTATTTGGGTTTAAATGAAGGTTGCCAGGTGGAGGTTGTTAAGGGGAGGGTGCTAAGTGAAAATGCTATATAAACTGCATACGTTTGTAAGCAGTTGTCGTTCTCCTGTCCAGCCCACCAATGCTGGACCGCCCTGTATGTAAGTCCCCTCAATAAACCCTATGTTTCATTCACTGGCCCTGGGTCTCTCTTCTTCAGCCTCTTGAACATGGTGCCACTCCTGTTGAAGTTAATAGGAGTCTGGCATGACAGTGTATTACTCAGCTCAGGTACATAACAAAGTACCACAGACTAGGTGGCTTAAACAACAGAAATGTATTTTCTCACAGTTTTGGAGACTAGAAGTCTGAGATCAAGGTGTTGGCAGGGTTGGTGTCTTCTGAGGCCTTTCTCCTTGCCATGAAGATGGGCATCTTCTTCCAGTGTATTCACATGGTCTTCCTCTGTATCCATCCATGTCTTCATTATCTTTTTTTTTTTTTTTTTTGAGATACAGTCTCACTCTGTTGTCCAGAATGGAGTGCAGTGGCGCAATCTCAGCTCACTGCAGCCTCCGTCTCCCAGAGTCAAGCGATTCTCATGCCTCAGAGTCCTGAGTAGCTGGGATTACAGGCATGCGCCACCACAACTGGCTAAGTTTTGTATTTTTAGTAGAGACGGGGTTTCACCATGTTGGCTAGTCTGGTCTCAAACTCCTGGCCTCAGGTGATCCACCCTCCTCAGCCTCCCAAAGTGCTGAGATTACAGGTGTGAGCCCACTGTACATGGCCATCATCACCTCTTCTTATAAGGACACCAGTTATATTGGATTAGGGACCACCCTAATAATCTCAGTTTACCTTAGTTACATCTTTAAAAGCACTGTCTCCAAAACAGTCACATTCTAAAGTACTGGGGATTCTAACTTCAACATATAGATGGAGGTGCGGGGACACAATGCAGCCCAATACAGCTTTGAAAACATAGCAGTTCTGGAGTCCCAGAATTGGTCTGGATGGGGCCTGGCACTGGTATTGTTTTCTTAGTTCCCAAGAGAGTCTAATGTGCATCCAGCATTAAGAACTACTAGCTGCAGATTCTAGTGCCAATGCAAGCCAAAAAAAAAAAAGTAGGGGGGCAACATACTTTTCCCAGTTATAAAATGAGCCAGCTGGACAAAACAATTTTAAAATTCATCTTAGTAGTGAAATTTCATGGTACAGAGGGAAGCAAATAGTCTCAAGCCTAATTCTTCTTTTCATCCTAGACACTGTTACCTTTCATGGCATCCTGAGAAGAAGTGGCACATTTGGGGTTCACGAGTAAATGTAAAGAACTCAGAAAAGTTACAGGAGGATCAACTTCTAGCCAATCAGGTGTTCCCCAGTAATATAGTTGGGCAGGACGCTCATGGCATTCTGCCTAAGTGCTATTGCAGCTGAAAGCTATCGGGAAAGCATCAAGGGGCCCTGCCATTAGCGTCTCTGAGCAGCTGCAATGGGACTCCTCTGAAAGCAAATTTGCACAAAGACTATGGTATGCTAATTAAAATGGAATTCTGTGTGGATATTTCACTTGTGGATTAGTTAAATGCAATTAGCATCTGGGGCAGAAAGGGGACTTCGGGAAAGAGGCTGAGCTGGGGACATTTTTGGGTGGAACGGAAGAGTTAGGCTTTAGTTACGGTGCTTAAGGGAGCTGACTCTGCAGTCTCCTTGGGAGCTCTGTTATAGTGAGACAAAAATCCACAAAGCAGGCTGGGGGAACCCAGGCCATATGATAGATTTCGTGGGTTCTTGAGCTTACACCATCTTTCTTTCTACTTCTCGTCTTGCTTGCCACCATTAGGAACGTAATATAATAAAAGCAGATTGATAAACGGCATGTTCACTTTTAGCCAGCTAGTAATATGAGACATCAAATTGCATGTTTCTGGAAATTTCCTACAATGAAGCTTTTAAAAGGCTGCGGGGTGGGGAAAGAAGGTGAATTCCAAACTGCCAGGTACAGTGGACTATAGGCCAGGAGAGACAAATCACTGGAGGGCATGTGTGAATTCAGAGAACTTATTTTTCTTCCCTCTGCCCTAAGGCAAGACAAAAAAAGGCCTGGAAATAGGGGACAAGAGATGGTGGAAGGTAAACCAATGTAGGGGGGACATAGTAGCTCAAGGTCCTTCAATTAACGAGGAAAAAACAGGGAATGTGAAAGAAAAATATGAGAGAATCCTCTGGAAGTTTAGGTGTATCTGTAAATGTGTGGACTAACATGCTATTTATTTTTTTTAGAGTCAGGCCAGCCCAGACTGGAATGCAGTGGTGCATGACAGCTCACTGCAGCCTTGAACTCCGGGACTCAATCAGTCCTCCCCATCAGTTTCCCAAGTAGCCGGAACTACATGCGTGAGCCACTGCACCAAGCTCCCTACGGTGCTCTTTCTTGACTAATATTAGAAATTGAGAGTCCCACCAATGCCGTGCATAGTACAAGACATGGAAAGGACAATAAAGAGACGGTAGCAAGCATTTCCAGACAGGAAACGGCAGAAGCGCCCCCTAGCAGCTTGCACCTAACATGGATAAGACCCAGAAGGTATCCATGCCCCGGGGAGAGGAGATACACGGAAGGCGACAGTCTTGGTGGGCATGCTGGACCAGCCATTTCTATGGCAAGCAGCAAAGTGACCCTGGAGTGGAAGACTTGAAGGCCAGCCTGCCCTAGCCCAGGGGGATCCCAACTGCAGCCAGAATCAAGTCCGAAGTTCCCCTAAAGAGATGGCTAGTGTATCCGGTGGGGTCCAGTCAGGAGACAGAAACCACGCCAGTTATTTCAACAAGAAAGAATGTAAAGAACTGCCAATAGGTAACTGGAAATGTCAAAAGAGAATTCTAGGGTATCATGGAAGTAGAGACTGAGGGAAGAGCCCCTAATCCCCTAAGGCTGGGGGAATAAAGGAGAGAGATTGTAATTATTGACAGTTGAAGCTTGAATCAGGAGATGTTCCATGGAGGTGAAACTCAGATCCATGAGGGCAGGGTGCCAGCCAGTTGGTGCCGATGTCTCTAGGGATACAGGAGATAGCTGGTTCTGTGGTGTTGAAAAAACTGCAGAGTAGATTCAGCGGCTGCTACACGGAGGCACTGCTGCCGCCAGGGTGCATCGCTAGAGTGATGCTCAGAGACAGACAGGAAGCCCAACGGAAGGCGG
>NW_012106363.1:2185722-2197854 GCF_000951045.1 Mandrillus leucophaeus
TCCCACCAATGCCGTGCATAGTACAAGACATGGAAAGGACAATAAAGAGACGGTAGCAAGCATTTCCAGACAGGAAACGGCAGAAGCGCCCCCTAGCAGCTTGCACCTAACATGGATAAGACCCAGAAGGTATCCATGCCCCGGGGAGAGGAGATACACGGAAGGCGACAGTCTTGGTGGGCATGCTGGACCAGCCATTTCTATGGCAAGCAGCAAAGTGACCCTGGAGTGGAAGACTTGAAGGCCAGCCTGCCCTAGCCCAGGGGGATCCCAACTGCAGCCAGAATCAAGTCCGAAGTTCCCCTAAAGAGATGGCTAGTGTATCCAGTGGGGTCCAGTCAGGAGACAGAAACCAGGCCAGTTATTTCAACAAGAAAGAATGTAAAGAACTGCCAATAGGTAACTGGAAATGTCAAAAGAGAATTCTAGGGTATCATGGAAGTAGAGACTGAGGGAAGAGCCCCTAATCCCCTAAGGCTGGGGGAATAAAGGAGAGAGATTGTAATTATTGACAGTTGAAGCTTGAATCAGGAGATGTTCCATGGAGGTGAAACTCAGATCCATGAGGGCAGGGTGCCAGCCAGTTGGTGCCGATGTCTCTAGGGATACAGGAGATAGCTGGTTCTGTGGTGTTGAAAAAACTGCAGAGTAGATTCAGCGGCTGCTACACGGAGGCACTGCTGCCGCCAGGGTGCATCGCTAGAGTGATGCTCAGAGACAGACAGGAAGCCCAACGGAAGGCGGCCATCCCCTCTCCCTGCTCCAGCCTGGCAGTCTGTCTCTCGCTCTCTCTCTAGCACCACCTACTGGCAGAGCCTAACAAGGTCAGCCGGCAAACAAACTGTTCACAATCCCAGCCCCCAAGATCCCAAGTATAGAGTATGGATGTGGGGGTTTCGATCCAAGAAACAACAGCTTGGCAGTAGCAATAACTGGCACAAATGGTCAGTCCCTATGAGGGACCAGACTGTATATACAAACAACAGTGAACAACCACCAATCTTCCTCTGGTATTTTAGAATTAAAGGGGATTCTCTTCTTTCTGTGCCCTGTTCCTCCCTGATAACATGGTTTCTAACCATGAGATCCAAGGATTCCTCAACTTACTTTGCTATTGGTCACGATCTAGAACTCTGGAACTCTTTAGGTGCAATGTTGCTGCCACTACTACAAGACTGACCTCAAGAAGAAAGTGGTGTAAGCAAGACCTAACGTCACTTTAAGTCTGTCCACATCTTCATGTCAAAACTTTATGGCACCACCAAAACAACTTTATTGAAGGTTTAGGCATTACCAAGGAAAATTATCATGCAGAACAGGAAACAGCTCAAAATTGAATATTAGATATTACTGTTGCTAAAGTTTATCAGACATTCTGTCTTCAAAGACTCTCTGTCCTTAAGGCTTGATCTGCTATCATATTCCTATGCTCTATTTTCCTATTCTCTCACTTCTTTGAGTTCCAGGCCCCAAATCCACAAGGGCGAGCTGAAAAGTCCTGCTGATTTGTTGTCTACAGCAAATTCAAGTCCATTGTCTCAACTTCTCAAATCCAGAATTAGCCTTGAGTCTCTCTTTTCATAAGCAAACGTCCATTATCAGGCTTTCCTAAATAAAACAATATTTTTCCCTTAATGAAAATTATACTACTTCCCTAAAATACATGAACAACTGATGTTAATATTTTTATGATTCTTCTTTCTTTCTTCTCAATAGTTGTCCTGGAGTAGACCCTCCTGACACATCATGTCTCAGAGTCACTTGAATCTTCTGAACTAAACATATTGGACAGATCACAAGCTAGTCATATCTGCCTGTGGAGCTTCCATTTCCTCCTCAGCAAAATAAGAGAGTTGGATCAGATCTAATCCAAGATCTCTTCCAACAATATGATTCCATGAATATTCATATGAATTATGAAATTGATTGGTTCTTCTTTAGCTTTGGCTTTCTAACAGCTACCACAATACTTGAGCCATAATAGATGCTCAATAAACATGCATCAAATGAATAAATGAATCAAAGAATCATAGTCATAATTTTGTAGTTTTTTTTAACATCTACAAGGGAAGGAGAAATTCAGTTGTGAGTCCCATGTGTGGCGAGCTGCAATTGGTCAATGAGCAAAAAGACACATTAATGATTCAAAAAAGGGAAAGTATATAATTATATCAACAGGTATGTCAAAAAGTAAAATATTTTATAAGCTCCAATTAATCAATTCATTTGCTCTTTCAGTAAATAATTTACTCATGGCCTACAGGCACTAATCTAGCCACTGGGGACAAAAGAGATAAAAACCCATGTCCTCACAGAATTCATTACATTCAAAATTAAAACTTTTTTACAATCTAGGAACAGAAAAAAACTTTCTTAACTTGATAAAGGATTTTTTTTTAACCAAAAACCTACAACAAACATTATAGCTACTACAAAAACCTTAGAAGTACGCATATTGAAGTCAAGAATTAGTTGTGCACTGTCTCCTTTTTTATTCAACATTGTAAAGCAGGCCCTAATCAATGAATTTACATAAGAAAAATAAAATGCGTAAGAATTAGAAATAAAGACTTGCAGATTGCTGACACAGAAAATTCAAGATATCTAAAAATTATAAGAATAAGAGAATTCATCAGGATTGCCAATTGCAAAAACAAAATTTTAAAATCAGTGGAGTTCCTTTATACTGATAATAATTAGTAAGAAATTATAATAGAAAAAAAAGTACCCCTTATTGCAGCATTCTACATACCTCTGAATAAATAAGATGTGTAAGAACTTTATAGTGAAATTACAGAACATTACTGGAAATTCTAAAGAACACCTAAAGACAGAGCTATGCCATGTTCATAAATAGGAACAATTCCATATAGATTTTTTCCAAAGCAATCCGTAAGTTTATGACAGTGACTGCCTCTCTGAAAAAGAATTGAAAGGACAGAGAGAGAAAAGGAAATAAAAGTGAGTTTAGGAACAAAGGTGACTCAAGTTTATCTGTAAGTGTCTATTTACTTTATAGTTTTTAAAATGAAGGAAAAATGGGAGAGGAAGATTTGCTGGACCTAACTCCCCATTCGACTAAGCCTCCCTGACCCATAGCCTTCTCCCCTCCATGGAAACAATCATCTATCTGTTCTTTGGAAGGGAAAGGAAAGGTAGCCACTGGCTGGATCAAAAGTGGACCGCACAACCAGTTCAAGGACTGGCCAGTAGTCTATGATGCGGCCTGAAAGAAAACAATGGGCTAAGCCAATCAGATTTTTTTTCCCCCAAGACATGAACCGGAGGCACTGAAAAAAAAGATACCAGCTGCTATGGTCGGAGCTGGCAAAAGAGTTACTGAATCTTTTTTTTTTTTTTTTTTTTTGAGATGGAGTCTCACTCTGTCACCCAGGCTGGAGTGCAGTGGCGCAATCTCAGCTCACTGCAATCTCCACCTCCCGGGTTCAAGCGATTCTCTGCCTCAGCCTCCCAAGTAGCTGGGATTACAGGTGCCTGTCACCATGCCTAGCTAATTTTTTTTAGTATTTTTAGTAGAGACGGGGTTTCACCATCTTGGCAAGGCTGGTCTTGAACTCCTGACCTTTTGATCCACCCGCCTCAGCCTCCCAAAGTGCTGGGATTACAGGCGTGAGCCACCGCGCCCAGCCAAGAGTTACTGAATCTTGTAAATGGGTGTTCTGGAGTGAAAATCTGCAGCCCAGCACTGCTAGGGCCATGGTCTTCCCAAGTCTGGCCATTCAACTTTTCCTGGGTTTCCATGCATGCAGCAAACTGTCAATAAACTCCAGTACTTGAAGCAACTTGGGTGGGTTGCAACCAACAACATCCTGCTAACAAACCTCTTCACCTATGAACTGAATGGCATCCCCTTCCAACTGCTGATTATTGTCATCCTCCTCTGGACCTAAAATCAATCAATCAATATCTTTCTCTCATTCTCATTCTCTCTCTCCCGCCCCCCACCCACGCCTTGCCTCCTTCATGTCTACACATTTAAATACATTCAAGTCTTCAAGTCTCTTTAATCCTTCCCTCTGTCTGAATCAGTTTGAGTTGCTGTAACAAAATATCATAGACTGGGTGGTGTAAACAACAGAAATTTATTTCTCACAGTTTTGGAAGCTGAGAAATCCAAGATCAAGGTGCTGGTAGATCCAGTGTCTGGTGATGGCTGATTCCTGGTTTACAGATGGCCGTCTTCTCATTGTACTCTTATATGGCAAAGAGTAGAGGGGGAAAGGAAGTATGCCCTCACATGTGTGTTTTTGTTGTTGTTTTGTTTTGAGACTGAGCCTTGCTCTGTCGCCCAGGCTGATGTGCAGTGGCAATGGCGTTATCTTGGCTCATTGCAACCTCTGCCTCCCGGGTTCAAGTGATACTCCTGCCTCAGCCTCCGGAGCAACTGGGATTACAGGTGCCTACCACCATGCCTGGCTAATTTGTGTATTTTTAGTACAGACGGGATTTCGCCATGTTGGCCAGGCTGGTCTTGAACTTCTGACCTCAGGTGATCTGCCCGCCTCGGCCTCCCAAAGTGCTGGTACTACAGGCATGAGCCACCGCACCCGACCTTCATGTCTTTTTATAAGAGAGCTCTTTGGCGCCTTCCATCTTGTGAGGACACTGGAAGAAGGCACTATCTATAAGGAATGGGCCCTCACCAGACACCAAATCTGCTGGTAACTTGATCTTGGACTTCCTAGCCTCCAGAACTGTGAGAACTAAGTGTTGTTTATAAACCACCAAAAGTCTAAAGTATTTTGTTAAAGCAGCCTGAACCAACAAAGACATAAATATTAACATTCCTTACCATTTTTAACCATCCTAATGTTGAATGTCTTAGCCCTGAATAATTTCACTAATAGTAAACTTAATTTTTAAAAGTCTGCAAATTGGTGAGGGCCACTTGTATAAAACTATATATTTGGTCATTAATTGCATCTTAAATTGATACAGCTATTGCATTCAAATAAAAGAGTTCTCAACTCCCTGACTTTTACGGAACCTCAATTAAACCTGTTTATAAGCTGGTTCCCTTGAGCAGCCTCAGGGATGGAACAAAGAGTGAAGTTGTGTGGTTCATGCAAAGGTGTCTCTCTCAATCAAAATCAGACACTAAGGACCCTGTTTTAAAAGGTACAAAGCAAACCTGGTTCCCTCTGAGACCACAGAGACCACAGAGACTTGTTGGCCATGTCAGAGAAAGAGTTAAGCTTCTTGTTTCCCCTTTGAACTTCATGCAAATATAAATGGTAAGTGCAGAAAATGTAGCAGCTTTGGATTTGCGTCATAAATCACAAGCATGAGCAGCAGCCTTTCTTCTGGCAATTTTAGAGTTTATTATGTTCTGACTCATGCAGTCAAGGATGACATCAGCACAAACTCAGTTAAGATATATAAGGTGATGACAACCCTGACTGATGCCCACTTTTAGCTTCCCATTTCTGAAAGTTGAAATGTGCCCTTTCTCCCTCCAAATGCAGTAAATTCACATTGACTTAGAAGACACCTTTCCAAATAAGATACCAAACTTCACTTAAGGGCATTTCTCTTGAAGGCAGTGGATACTATTGCTGGCCCAGTTGGCTGCTCTGCTTCTGAAGAATTCTTGAGTGTGACTAAGGCCAGGAGCCCCATCCCAGTCGTTGTGGATCTTGCTATAGGGTAGTTTAAAACTAGACAGATGACGGGCACAGTGGCTGACACCTGTAATCCCAGCACTTTAGGAGGCTAAAAGAATCACTGGAAGCCAGGAGTTTAAGAATGGCCTGGGCAACATGGCAAAACCCTGTGTCTACAAAAAACTTTAAAACTTAGCCAGGTGTGGTGGTGTGCACCTGTAGTCCCAGCTGCTTGGGAGGCCGAAGTGGAGCATCACCCGAGCCCAGGAGGTTCAGGCAGCAGTGAGCTATGATTGTGTCACTGCACTCCAGCCTGGGCAACAGAGCGAGACCCTGTCTCTAAAATTAAAATAAAGGAAAATAAATAAATGAAAGTAGACAGAAACCAATCTGGCTGCTATTCACTTGAGAGATTTTGTCATCTTCATAAACCCAAAGGGCCTGATAGGAAAGTTAACAGCTACCAGGGCTCTCTCAGGGGTGCCCAGGATCAAGATTGTAGTCGCTTACCTTCAAGATGGCCACCATCAATTCTTTTCTCCCTACAGACATGTGTTCCCCTCCTATCAAGAGGTGGAGCCTATTTCTGAGTGCAGGAATAAATAGAAAATATTTCCCGAGGTATTAGTGCATAGGCAAAGCTTTCCTTGAGTCCTCCAGGCTATTATGAGCTTTCTCCTCCGGGATATTGTACCTTCCTCCACCGCAGCACTTACCTCATTATGTGTAACTCTTCTATACCCACAAGACTGCAGGCCCCTTGGCAGTTCCAAGCTGAAAGTCTGGCAGGTGATGGGCAGCGCAGCACAGTGATTAACTCCAAGGGTTTGGAAGATACCCTATACCACATTCGAATCCTGACTCTCCCACTAAGTTTTAGAAGTATGACGTTAGACAAGTTATTTGACTTCTCTGATTCTTAAGTTTCTCCATCTGCAAAAGGGGGTAAGAATATCTCATAGTGTTGTGTGGTGCAAGCATTAGATGAGATAATGTGTGCAAATGACTCAGCACAGGGCCTGGCACAGCAAAGCCTTCACTAGGTGGTGGCTAATATTATTAGGTACTCAACGCATGTTATAGAGCAAATGAAAACACTTCTAAGCTCTCTCTGGCCCTATGAGATGGCTTCTTGTATTTCTCATTTATCATCCCCTTTAATTGATTGCTCTTCACTTCGGCTACACAGTATTATTACCTGGGAAGCCTTAAAAAGTCAGATACCAAAAATAAATAATAATTTTTAAAGCATACACACACACACACCCCATTCTGATACCCTGGTTGCCTTTCAGGCCAATGAAATCAGAATATCTGGAGGTGAGACCCAGGCATCAGGAGCTTTTATAGCCTCTAAGTGATCCCAACATGCAGCCCAGGTTGAGCACCACTCCCTTAAATGGAGGCATTTCTCAAGGACCGGTCTTTGGACCTCTGCTCTTCCTCATCTGCGTGGCCTCCCTGGGAGATCACATCCCTCTCACAGCCTCACTGTCTTCCCCTAGGCTGGTGACTCTCAGGACTCTCCTCTGGACCTATCTCCTCTCCCAAGCACCAAATACGGATTTCCCTCTGCTGTCTGGCCCTTTCATCTGGATAACTCACAACACTTTGAATCAACAAATCCAAAACAGAAGTCTCTGTCTTTCAACCCCACCCTCAACCTACCTCCCTTGTGGGTTTCCCATTTCAGATAAGGGAAAGGGCAGATTCCTAAGTGCTCAAGCTGAAAATCACAAAATCATGTCTTTCTCTCCTAGCCCTGAAAGGATGGGCTTGGCCAATTGAAAGCCCATCTCCCTATTCACTTTCATCATTGAAAGGAGGTTTCCAAGTCACTGAATCTACTATCTCAGTGCTGAGAGCGTCATTCCCTGTTGTGCCAAGAGGAGCCACAGCACAGATTTAAGAACAAATTCCGGAGCCAGAATATTTCTTAGATTTTACTCCTAGCTCTGCCACTTGTCATCTGTGTGAACTTGAGCAAGTTGCTTAACTCCTTTGCTTAGCTCCTCCATTTGTAAAGTGGAAATAATAATAGTACCAACTTATAAAGTTGTCATGAGGATTAAATGACTTAATATTTTAAGCTCCTTAGAATAGTATCTGGCACATAGTACTAAGCATTGTGTAAGAGCTTGTTAAATAAATAGGGAATCTGAGTATGTGTTAACAAGCCACCTAACAAGCATGTAAACCCCCTCAGGGCAAAAATAATGTCTTATTGGTCTAGAACACATTAAGTGTTCAAAAAATATGTGAGTGCTGATAGCTGGTGGTAGAAGGGGAAATTGATACGTTTCTGGAGGACTGTTAGATAATATGTATCAAAATCTTTAACACGACTATTATTTGATCCAGTAATTCCAACTCTTAGACTGTTTTCTATGGACACAACTAAAAAAATGTGAAAAGATGCATCTATAAGAATACTCATTGCAATGCTGTTTATAGTAGCAAAAAAAAAAAAAGAAAGAGCCTAATGTCCGTTAATAGAGAATCGGTTACATAAACCGTGAGACACATATACAATGGAATATCATGCAGCAATTAAAAGATGATGGGGCCAGGTATGGTGGCTCACATCTGTAATCCCAGCACTTTGGGAGGCCAAGGTGGGAGGATCACTTGAGGCCAGAAGTTCAAAACCAGCCTGGGCAACATAGTGAGATCCCCCCACCATCTCTTAAAAAAAAAAGTTTTAAAAATTAGCCAGTCATGGTGGCGTGCACCTGTAGCCACAGTTACTTGGGAGGCTGAGGTGGGAGGATCGTTTGAGTCCAAGAGTTCAAGGCTTGCAGTCGCCCTCCAGCCTGGGTGACAGAGCAAGACTTGTCTCAAAAAGAAAAAAAATGCTACATATCTGTATTCTGAGAAAATGAAAAGATGTCTAAGATATATCATTAAGCTTTAAAAGCAGGCTACACCACAATATACTTTGATTTTTTTTTGCACATACACGTATATGTATTTACATATGGATAAAAAGCATCAAAAAGATGTCAATTTAAAAATAAATTTAAAATTAGAGAAAAAATCAGAAAGAATGCATATTAAATGTTAAAGGTTATTACATCTGGACAGTGAGATTATGGGCATTTGCATCTTTTTTGTCTTTAAATTATAAAATGATATATTTATTAACATGCTTTTGATTGAAATAATACCGAAGTATATGTATTAAAAAAAGAAAACAGTCCCTTCAACCTCCTGATCACTCACACCAAGTAGTATTCTCCACATGCAGCTACACAGTTTGAGGTGTGAACTTCCTAAACTTGTGTGTGTGTGTGTGCATTCAAACATACTTAAATGTTGTATACGGTTTTTGTTTTGTTTTGTTTTTTTTTGAAATGCCCAAAAGCAAGTACAAGAAAGAGAGAGGAGAAAGAGAGAGAGAGACTGACTTAAAAAAAAAAAGAAAGAAAAAAAGGCCTCAAAGGTTTAGACTCTGCCTGGCCTTTAGCTGCTTATGGTAATTTCAGTGAAAATTTAGACTTTAGATTTGCCCTCTTCATGAGTCTAGCTTTGCAGAGGTTGAACTCCTACTGCATGCCAGGCCCTGACAGTTGGCAGTGTCTGGTCTGGTATGCAGTAGGTGATCAATACATATTTGTCTGTTGGTAATTGCTAATACAACTTTTGAGGTTTCCTTTGGTCTTGAGGAACTGGTACCCTGCAGCATGTGGTTTGCTTTCTTTTTTTTTTTTTTTTTTTTTAATTATACTTAAGTTCTGGAATACATGTGCAGAATGTGCAGATTTGTTATATATGTATATATGTGCCATGGTGGTTTGCTGCACCCATCAACCCATCATCCACATTAGGTATTTCTCCTAATGCTATCCCTCCCCTTTACCCCCACCCCGTGACAAGCCCCAGTGTGTGATGCTCCCCTCCCTGTGTCCATATGTTCTCATTGTCCAACTACCACTTATGAATGAGAACATGTGGTGTTTGGTTTTCTGTATCTGGGATAGTTGCTGTGTTAGTTTGCTGAGAATGATGATTTCCAGCTTCATCTATGTCCCTGCAAAGGACATGAACTCATCCCTTTTTATGGCTGCATAGTATTCTATGGTGTATATGTGCCACATTTTCTTTATCCAGTCTATCATTGATGGGCATTTGGGTTGGTTCCAAGTCTTTGCTGCAGTAAACATACATGTGCATGTATCTTTATAGTAGAATGATTTATAATCCTTTGGGTATATACCCAGTAATGGGATCACTGGGTCAAATGGTATTTCTAGTTCTAGATCCTTGAGGAATTGCCGCACTGTCTTTCACAATGGTTGAACTAATTTACACTCCCACCAAAAGTGTAAAAGCATTGCTGTCTCTCCACATCCTCTCCAGCATCTGTTGTTTCCTGACTTTTGAATGATTGCCATTCTAACTGGTGTGAGATGGTATCTCATTGTGGTTTTGATTTGCATTTCTCTAATGACCAGTGATGATGAGCTTTTTTTCACATTTTTTGGCCCGATAAATGTCTTCTTTTGAAAAGTGTCTGTTCATATCCTTCACCCATTTTTTGATGGGGTTGTTTTTTCTTGTAAATTTGTTAAAGTTCCTTGTAGATTCTGGATATTAGCCCTTTGTCAGACAGGTAGCTTGCAAAAATTTTCTCCAATTCTGTAGGTTTCCTGTTCACTCTGATAGTTTCTTTTGCTGTGAAGAAGTTCTTTAGTTTAATTAGATCCCATTTGTCAATTTTGGCATTCGTTGCAATTGCTTTTGGTGTTTTAGTCATGAAATCTTTGTCCATGCCTATGTCCTGAATAGTACTGCCTAGGTTTTCTTCTAGGGTTTCTATGGGTTTAGGTCTTACCTTTAAATTTTTAATATATCTTAATTTTTGTATAAGGTGTAAGGAAGGGGGTGCAGTTTCAGTTTTCTGCATATGGCTAGTCAGTTTGCCCAATACCATTTACTAGATAGGGACTCCTTTCCTCATTGCTTGTTTTTGTCAGGTTTGTCAAAGATCAGATGGTCGTAGATGTGTGGTGTTATTTTTGAGGCCTCTGTTCTGTTCCGTTGGTCTATATATCTGTTTTGGTACCAGTACCATGCTGTTTTGGTTACTGTAGCCTTGTGATATAGTTTGAAGTCAGGTAGCATGATGCCTCCAGCTTTACTCTTTTTGCTTAGGATTGTCTTGGCTATACCGGCTCTTTTTTGGTTCCATATGAAATTTAAAGTAGTTTTTCTAATTCTGTGAAGAAATTCAATGGTAGCTTGATGGGAATAGCATTGAATCTATAAATTACTTTGGGCAGTATGGGCATTTTCATGATATTGATTCTTCCTATCCATGAGCATGGAATGTTTTTCAATTTGTTTGTGTCCTCTCTTATTTCATTGAGCAGTGGTTGGTAGTTCTCATTGAAGAGGTCATTCACATCCTTTGTAAGTTGTATTCCTAGGTATTTTATTCTCTTTGTAGCAATTGTTAATGGAAGTTCACTCATGATTTGACTCTGTCTGTTCTTGGTTTATAAAATGCTTGTGATTTTGCACATCGATTTTGTATCCTGAGACCTTGTTGAAGTTGCTTATCAGCTTAAGGAGATTTTGGGCAGAGATGTAAATATACAATCATGTCATCTGCAAACAGAGATAATTTGACTTCCTCTCTTCCTATTTGAATATGCTTTCTTTCTTTCTCTTGCCTGATTGCCCTGGCCAGAACTTCCAATACTATGTTGAATAGGAGTGGTGAGAGAGGGCATCCCTGTCTTGTGCCGGTTTTCAAAGGGAATGCTTCCAGCTTTTGTCCATTCAGTATGATATTGGCTGTGGGTTTATCATAAATAGCTCTTATTATTTTGAAAAACATTCCATCAATACCTAGTTTATTGAGAGTTTCTAGCATGAAGGGCTGTTGAATTTTATCAAAGGCCTTTTCTGCATCTATTGAGATAATCATGTGGTTTTTGTCATTATTTCTGTTTATGTGATGGATAATGTCCATTGATTTGTGTATGTTGAACCAGCCTTGCATCACAGGGATGAAACCAACTTGATCATGGTGAATAAGCTTTTTGATGTGCTGCTGGATTCAGTTTGCCAGTATTTTATTGAGGATTTTCACATCAATGTTCGTCAGGGATATTGGCCTGAAATTTTCTTTTTTTGTTGTTGTGTCTCTGCCAGGCTTTGGTATCAGGATGATGCTGGCCTCATAAAATTAGTTAGGGAGGAGTACCTCTTTTTCTATTGATTGAAATAGTTTCAGAAGGAATAGTACCAGCTTCTCGTTGTACTTCTTGTACAGTTCGGCTGTGAATCCTTCCTGTCCTGGGCTTTTTTTGGTTCATAGGCTATTAATTACTGCCTCAATTTCCGAATTTGTTATTGGTCTATTAAGGGATTCACCTTCTTCCTGGTTTAGTCTTGAAAGGGTGTATGTGTCCAGGAATTTATCCATTTCTTCTAGATTTTCTAGTTTATTTGCATAGAGGTGTTTATAGTATTCTCTGATGGTAGTTTGTATTTCTGTGGG
>NW_012106363.1:2197904-2214450 GCF_000951045.1 Mandrillus leucophaeus
TCAGTGGTGATATCCCCTTTATCACCTTTTATTGTGTCTATTTGATTATTCTCTCTTTTCTTGTTTATTAGTCTGGCCAGTGGTCTATTTAGTTAATATTTTCAAAAAACCAGAACCTGGATTCATTGATTTTTTGAAGGGATTTCGTGTCTCTATCTCCTTCAGCTCTGCTGTGATCTTAGTTACTTCTTTTCTTCTGCTAGTATTTGAATTTGTTTGCTCTTGCTTCTCTAGTTCTTTCCATTGTGATGTTAGGGTGTTGATTTAGATCCTTCTACCTTTCACCTGTGGGCATTTAGTGCTACACATATCCCTCTAAACACTGCTTTAGCTGTGTCCCAGAGATTCTGGTACATTGTGTCTTTGTTCTCACTGGTTTCAAAGAACTTATTTCTGCCTTCATTTTGTTATTTACCCAGCAGTCATTCAGTAGCAGGTTGTTCAGTTTCCACGTAATTGTGCAGTCTTGAGTGAGTTTCTTAATCCTGAGTTCTAATTTGATTGCACTGTGTCTGAGAGACTGTTATGATTTCCGTTCTTTTGCATTTGCTGAGGAGTGTTTTACTTCCAATTATATGGTCAATTTTAGAATAAGTGCTATGTGGTACACAGAAGAACGTATAGTCTGTTGATTTGGTGTGGAGAGTTCTGTAGATGTCTATTAGGTCTGCTTGATCCAAAGCTGAGTTCAAGTCCTGAATATCCTTGTTAACTTTGTCTCGTTGATGTAATATTGACAGTGGGGTGTTAAAGTCTCCCACTATTACAGTGTGGGAGTCTAAGTTTCTTTGTAGGTCTCTAAGAACTTGCTTTATGAATCTGGGTGCTCCTGTATTGGGTGCATATATATTTAGGGTAGTTTGATCCCTTTACCATATGTAATGCCCTTCATCTTTTTTTATCTTTGCTGGTTTAAAGTCTGTTTTATCAGAGACTAGGATTACAGCCCCCGCTTTTTTTTTTTTTTTTTTGCTTTCCACTTGCTTGGTAAATCTTCCTCCATTCTTTTTATTTTGAGCCTATGTGTGTCTTTCCACATGAGATGAGTCTCCTTAATACAGCACACTGATGGGTCTTGACTCTTTATCCAATTTGCCTGTCTGTGTCTTTTAACTGGGGCATTTTGTCCATTTATATTCAAGGTTAATATTGTTATGTTTGAATTTGATCCTGTCATTATGACGCTAGCTGCTAATTTTGCCCATTTGTTGATTTAGTTTCTTCATAATGTTGATGCTCTTTACATTTTGGTATGTTTTTGCGGTGGCTTGTACTGGTTTTTTCTTTCCATATTTAGTGTTTCCTTCAGGAGCTCTTATAAGGCAGGCCTGGTGGTGACAAATTCCCACACATTTGTTTGTCTGTAAAGGATTTTATTTCTCCTTTACTTATGAAGCTTAGTTTGGCTGGATGTGAAACTCTGGATTGAAAATTCTTTTCTTTAAGAATGTTGAATATTGGCCCCTACTATCTTCTGGCTTGTAGGGTTTCTGCAGACAGATCTGCTGTTAGTCTGATTGGCTTCCCTATGTGGGTAACCCAACCTTTCTCTCTGACTGCCCTTAACATTTTTTCCTTCATTTCAACCTTGGTGAATTTGATGATTACGTGTCTTGGGGTTGCTCTGCTCAAGGAGTATCTTTGTGGTAGTCTCTGTATTTCCTGAATTTGAATGTTCGCCTGTCTTGCTAGATTGGGGAAGTGCTCCTGGATAATATCCTGAAGTGTGTTTTCCAGTTTGTTTCCATTCTCTCCATCACTTTCAGGTACACCAATCAAATGTTGGTTTGGTCTTTTCACATAGTCCCATATTTCTTGGAGGCTTTGTTTGTTCCTTTTCATTCTTTTTTCTCTTTTCTTCACACTTTATTTCATTAAGTTGATCTTCAATCTCTGATATCCTTTCCTCTGCTTGATCAATTCAACTGTTGATACTTGTCTATGCTTTACGAAGTTCTTATGCTGTGTTTTTCAGCTCCATCAGGTCATTTATATTCTTCTCTAAACTGGTTATTCTAGTTGCAGTTCCTGTAACCTTTTATCAAAGTTCTTAGCTTCCTTGTGTTGGGTTAGAACATGCTCCTTTAGGTTGGAGGAGTTTGCTATTACCCACCTTCTGAAGCCTACTTCTGCCAATTCATCAAACTCATTCTCCATCCAGTTTTGTTCCCTTGCTGGCAAGGAGTTGTGATCCTATGGAGGAGAAGAGGCATTCTAGTTTTTGGAATTCTCAGCATTTCTGCACTCATTTTTCCTCATCTTTGTGGATTTGTCTACCTTTGGTCTTCGATGTTGGTGACCTTCGGATGGAGTTTTTGAGTGGTCATCCATTTTGTTGATGTTGATGCTATTGCTTCCTGTTTGTTAGTTTTCCTTCTAACAGTCAGGTTCCCCTGCTGCAGGTCTGCTGGCATTTGCTGGAGGTCCACTCCAGACCCTGTTTGCCTGGGTATCACCAGCGGAGGCTGCAGAACAGCAAAGATTGTTGCCTGATCCTTCCTCTGGAAGCTTAATCCCAAAGAGGCACCTGCCAGATGCCAACTGGAGCTCTCCTGTATGAGGTGTCTGTCAACCCCTGCTGGGAGGTGTCTCGCTATCAGGAGGCACGGGGTCAGGGACCCACTTGAGGAGGCAGTTTGTCCCTTAGCAGAGCTTGAGCGCTGTGCCAGGAGGTCCACTGCTCTCTTTAGAGCTGGCAGGCAGGAACATTTAAGTCTGCTGAAGCTGTGCCCACAGCCACCCCTTCCCCCGGTGCTCCCTGCCCCAGGGAGATGGGAGTTTTATCTATAAGCCCCTGACTGGGGCTGCTGCCTTTCCTTCAGAGATGCCCTGCCCAGAGAGGAGGCATCTAGAGAGTAGGCATCTAGAGAGGCAGTCTAGCTACAGCGGCTTTGTAGTGCTGCGGTGGGTTCTGCCCAGTTCGAACTTTCCAGTGGCTTTGTTTACACTGTGAGGGGAAAACTGCCTACTCAAGCCTCAGTAATGGTGGACACCCCCCCACCACCACCAAGCTCGAGCATCCCAGGTCGACTTCAGACTGCTGTGCTGGCAGAGAGAATTTAAACCAGTGGATCTTAGCTTGTTGGGCTCCGTCAGGGTGGGATCTGCTGAGCAAGAGCACTTGGCTTCCTGGCTTCAGCCCCCTTTCCAGGGGAGTGAATGGTTCTGTCTCACTGGCATTCCAGGTGCCACTGGGATACTAAAAAAAACTCCTTGGCTAGCTTGGTGTCTGCCCACCCAGCCGCCCAGCTTTGCGCTTGAAACCCAGGGCCCTGGTGGCATAGGCACTGGAGGTAATCTCCTGGTCTGCAGGTTGTGAAGACCATGGGAAAAGCGTAGTATCTGGGCTAGAAAGCACGGTCCCTCACGGCAAAATCCCTCATGGATTCCTTTGACTAGGGGAGGGAGTTCCCTGACCCCTTGCACTTCCCAGGTAAGGCAACGTCCCACCCTGCTTTGGCTCACCCTCCATGGGCTGCACCCACTGTCTAACCAGTCCCAGTGAGATGAACTGGGTACCTCAGTTGGAAATGCAGAAATCACCCACCTTCTATGTGGGAGTTGCAGACTGGAGCTGTTGCTATTCGGCCATCTTGCCCAGGAATCTCCCTGTATGAGGTTTTTCTAAGCTTTCCGATTCAAATAAAACTGGCAACGTTGCTTCCACAACCTCCTAGAAGACAAAGGCTCTTCCTAAGATTTCTATAAATCCGCAAAGACATACATTTTTGTGACCTCCACCGACTTTGAATCCCTAATCTTACCAAATTCTGTCTTGTTTCTGAATTCCCTTCCCCATCTGTTCTTTCTTCTGCATTCACTGATCCTAATGTGTTTAGGGTAAACACACCTGATAGCATCACTGAAGCACACCCTTAGAACAACCCTATATGGCAGATGCGCCTGAATGTGTGTTCTGAGCTAGAGAATCCAGGAGTGGCCAACCTGGAGATTCATTCCTTATCTACAATAAACACCTGAATCCCTGGCCCATCTGGTGAAACATTGACTGAGGCCCTGAGTTTTGGGTTAAATGAAGGTTGCCAGGTGAAGGTTGTTGGAGGGAGGGGAGTAAGTGGAAATGCTACATAAACTGCATGATGACCTTTGCAGGCAGTTGCGGTTTTCCTCTTCAGCCTGCAGCTACTGGGCCCTGTGATTGTCTTGTCCAGCCTGCTGTCGCTGCACTGTCTCCCTTGTATGGAAGCCCCTAATAGGACCCCATGTCTCGTTTATTGGCTCTGAGTGTCTTCTTTGGCCTCTTGAGCCTGGTGTCTTCACTATTGAGGTTAATGGAGGTTCAGCACAATGATGTGCGACAGAGTTTTTATGGGTTTCTTCTGATTTTGCCCAAATCACTCCCATATTGCTAGAAGGATTTACTGAGTATTTGATGCAATGGCTGGGGACTTATTTTGCAGAAAAAGAACTTGTAACCTAAAAATTCCCGTTCTTTTATTTTTATTTCAGGTTCAGGAGTACATGTGCAGATTTGTTACCTAGGTTAACTGGTATCACGGGGGTCTGTTGTACAGATTATTTTGTCACCCAGGTACTAAACCTGGTACCCAACAGTAAGGCACCAAATTTTGACAGGTTCAAAATTTCAGTGAAGGAAGTAACTGTGGATGTGGTAGAAACAGCAAGAGAACTTGAATTAGAAGTGAACCTGAAGATGTGACTAGATTGCTGCAATCTTGTGATCAAATTTGAATAAATGAGGAGTTGCTTCTTATGGATGAGCAAAGAAAGTGGTTTCTTAAGATGAGATTTACTCCTGGTGAAGATGCCATGAACATTGTTGGAATGACAACAAAGGATTTAAACTATTACAGAAACTTAGTTGATAAAGCAGTGGTAGGGTACCCAATAGTACCGGGTTTAGTACCTGAGTGACAAAATAATCTGTACAACAAGATTAATATGTTTTTCTGCTCCTCTCTCTCCTCCTACCCTCCACCCTCAAAGAGGTCCCAGTGTCTGTTGTTCCCCTTTGTATCCATGAGGTCTCCTCATTTAACTCCCTCTTATAAGAATACGCACTAGTTTTCTGTTTCTGCATTAGTTTGCTAAAGATAATGGCCTCCAGCTCCGTCATGTTCCTGCAAAAGACAGGAACATGATCTTGTTCTTTTTTATGGCTGTATAGTATTCCATGGTACTTATGTACCACATTTTCTTATCCAGTCTGCCATTGATGGGCATTTAGGTTGATGTCATGTCTTTGCTATTTTGAATAGTGCTGCAATGAACATTTGTGTGCCTATGTTTTTATGGTAAAATGGTTTCTATTCCTCTGGGTATATACCCAGTAATGGGTTTGCTGCAGCAAGTGGTAGTCCTGTTTTTAGCTCTTTGAGGAATCACCACACTGCTTTCCACAATGGTTGAACTAACTTAAACTCCTACTAACAATGTATAAGTATTCCCTTTTCTCTGCAACTTTACCAGCATCTGTTATTTTTTGACTTTTTAATAATAGCCATTCTGACCGGTGTGAGATGATATATCTCATTGTGGTTTTGATTTGCATTTCTGTGATGATGATGATATTGAGCTTTTTTTTCATTTGCTTGTTGGCCACATGTATGTCTTCTTTAGCAAAGTGTCTGTTCATGTCCTTTACCCACTTTTTGATGGAATTGTTAGTTATTTCTTATAAATTTGTTTAAGTTCCTTATAGATGCTGGATATGAGACCTTTGTTGGATGCTTAGTTTGCAAATATTTTCTCCTATTCTGTAGGTTGTTTACTCTGTTTACTCTGTTGATAATTTCTTTTGCTGTGCAGAAGCACTTAGGTTTAATCATATCACATTTGTCAATGTTTGCTTTTGCTGCAATTGCTTTTAGTGTCTTCATCATGAAATCTTTTCCCGTTCCTGTATCCAGGGTGGTATTGCCTAGGTTATCTTCCAGAGTTTTTATAGTTCTGGGTTTTACATGTAAGTCTTTAATCCATCTTGAGTTGATTTCTGTATATGGTGTGAGGAAGGAGTCCAGTTTCAGTCTTCTGCATATGGCTAATCAGTCAACCCAGCACCATTTATTAAACAGAGTCCTTTACTCATTGCTTGCTTTGTAGAAGATCAAATGGCCATTGGTGTGTGGCCTTATTTCTAGGCTCTCTATCCCCATTCTCAAAAATCCTCCTGCACCACCACTCCCATCCCCTGCAATGGGAATTTCTCCTCACCACTTTTCTCAATGGTCTAGAGACTCCAGCTAGGTTTCTTGAGCTTTCTATATTTCCCAAGACCATCCTCACATTTCGAGCTTACAAACTGTTCAACAAAAGGTCATGTTCTCTAGGCCTCATCCTTAAGGTGACATATTAAAGACCCCAAAACACATTGTTCAGCCGAAGCATCCAGATATTTCCCCAGATGGTGCCCCAAGGCGGAAGTGGTGGCTCAGATGATTTCACAGAGCACTGCATGGGTAACATCTTCCTCTCTCACTCCAGAGGAACTATAAATATTTCTTGACAAAAGGTGAATTTCTTTCAACCCAAGAAAACTGATTTTTTAAAAATAAAAAGAAGAAAATAACAAATAAAGCATGAATTTCTAACTCTTCCTGTTGAGACATCCCTCCTGTTTCACTGCCTTTAGAGGGGGTTTCTTCCTAACACTGTCATTAAATAATGTTATTTCAGTGCCCAGAAGCCTCAGCTCAGTCAACCAATTCTAGGAGCCCCATATTTAGCTTATATCATGGGGGAATTGGGAGGGATGTCCCTATGGGATGTCCCTGTCTTCAACGGTACCATGTGTCCCTCTCCCATGCTCAGACTCGCTATTTACCCACCTCCCTTTTCTCCTAACAGTTTGAAAAATCCCCTTAGGAAAATCTCCCGAGAGTCAGAAGGAAGTTCTAAAACTCCTTTGAGATGAACCTCACCATGAGGGTGGTGGGTGCAGGTACACTGTCAGAGAGCCAAGTACACATGGTCTGAGGGCCAAAAAGTTCCCTCAGGTGAAAGCAGGCAAAGGAGGCCTCTGAAAATTGCTCGGAAGAATCAGCAGCTACAGACACAGGATTTCTTTAAAGTTGAAGTCTTTGTTGAAAGACATGCTTGGACTGATGGAAAATCCCTACCCAGCCCACCTGCCAAGGCAGAAGCCCAAGGAGACTGGCTGACACAGCACAGAAAGAAATTAGGGATACAATGGACTCCCTGGTAGAAGCTGCGTGCTATCAAGCTTGGGGCAGATTCTAAGGAAATGCAATGCAGGGCCTGGAGAGGATAATTGTAACGTGTGGTTAGACACGTTCTGGAGATGTTATTACAATACTGGCAGGGCCCTGAAGCAGAGGAGCGGGAACTGACAGTCAGTCTCCCAGTTTCTGCTTCAGAAGCCAGCAACTGCCTCGGAGCTTCAAATGCCTCGGTCCCTGTGGCTGGCTGCTTAACAACATTCAAACAGGTAGCTAGAAATGCAGAGGGAAGCGGGGACTCAGACACTAAATGTTGACTGTGTTCCAACAGATAGGAGAAATGTTGTCCTCATATGTGTGTCAAAGAACAGTTGCTGGAGACAGCGTGGGAACTGTGAGCCGGCTCCCAGAGAGAGGCCCACCCCAGACTGTCCCAAGGTGGCATGACCAGGCCTTTGGGATTCTGCCCCTGACACTCAAGATTCAGGGGAGTGAGACAGCCCCCACCTCTGTCAGAGGGTTTCCAGCAGAGACCTACCTGGAGTCAGCTATCCTACTGATAGAGACAGCTACAAATTGCCTCTTGGTGCTTAGCAAAGAGAACGTGACAGATCCACGAAAGAACCAAGAATGTGCCAAGAATCTTCTAAGGGCAGAAGAGACAAAAGCGAAAAGAAATGCCCTCTGCTCTGAAGAAGCCTGAGGTCTCCTGGAGACAGAGTTACACAATGCAAATCATAAAGCAGTAAAGTGAGGTCAGTGGTTTACGCAGGTTCAGATGCTCTCCCAGGCCTGGATGGGGTGTGTCTATGGCACCCTGTGTTTACTCTTCAATCACTGTCTTTTCTGTCTGCTTCTCCTACTATACTGAACATGCAGAGAGGAGGTACTATGCCTCAGTCAACACCATATCCCTGCCATGGCATCATGCCTCACAGTGACAGGTTCATTTATCTAAGTGAAAATTAAACACAGAACACATATGTTAGTTGGAAAGTAAAAACTGAGACATTCACACCCGTGAGAAACAGGGTACATGGCAGGAATACAGAGAAGTGATCTGAAAGAGGCAACACCTAGCACAGTCCTCAAACCAAAAGAGCTCTCCCTCTCATTTGGAAGAGTAGATGAAAGAATCCCAGACGTGGGTCGGAAGGCAGGGCTGCTGGTTCACCTGGGCCTCTGGCGCGATGTGGTCAGGTGGTTAACCTCCTGAGCCTCACTTCCATGGTCTCTAAAATGGGAATAGCCACACTCCCACTGCCCACCTAACCAACCTCATCAAGTTGTGGAGAAGCTCACACAGTCAATGAAGAGACAAAATATAAAACAGTGCTATCAAGTGCTATTCAGGAGTCAGGAGCTATTGTTCCTGTGCTTCCCATTGGATGGGCATGAAGACCACGGCAGGCCCAGCAGCAGAAGTAGAAGCTCAGGGTTAGGAGAGAAGAATTGGCCGAGACCTCCTGCCTGCCTCTCTCATTAGCTCCAAGGAGTCCCACAGCGCCCCTTCCTCCTCTGGGCCCTGGGCCCCATGCACACATCAGCAGACCAGAACCACCTCTTCCTCAAGGAGAGAGGCCTGGCCCTTCCCCAGCCTGGGCAACTTGAGCTGAGCTGCCCTGGACCACGCCCATCTATCAGAAAACCCACTCCTGCATTGCTTGACTGAGGCCACTCTGCATGGTGTAAATATCACTCAGCTGGTGCGATGGGTTGAATCTTTGTCCCCTCCAAAACATATGTTGCAACTTAATCCCCAGGGTGGCAGTATTGAGAGATAGGGCTTTTAAGAGGTGATTGGGTCCGAGAGCTCTGCTCTCATGAATGGATGAGTGAATTCCTGGAGTCACGGTTATCATGGGAGTGGGACTGGTGGCTTTATAAGAAGAGGAAGAGACAGCTGAGTTAGCACGCTCAGCCCCCTCACCATATAATGCCTTGTGCTACCTCAGGACTCCACAGAGAGTCACCACCAGCAAGAAGGCCCTCACCAGATGTAGCCCTTGACCTTACACTTCTCAGCCTCCATAACTGTAATAAATAAATTCCTTTTGTTTATAAGTTACTCAGCTTCAGGTATTCTGCAACAGAATACAGACTAAGACACCTCAGGGGGAGGAAACCTCCACTCTGGTCTCATCTCTGCCTCACTTGAGCTGTGTGACTTAGGGGTGGGCATCCAACTCTTAGGAACCCTGTTTCCACATCTGCAAAGGGGGGGTTTCTAAGATCAGACTTTCTCAATCTCAGCACCATTGACATTTCAGGTCAGATGATTCCATATTGTGGGAAGCTACCCTGTGCATGTTTAGAGTCTGGCCTTGACCCACCAGAGGCTAGTAGCACACACCCACCCCCATCATGACAACCAAAAATGCTTCCAGACATCACCAAATCCCCCACAGTTTAGAACAAATAACCTAGCTGATTCCTTAGGGCCTCCAACCTGCTTGGACTTCTCCAGCCCAGGCATTCTGCCTTCAGTACAGGCTTCCTTTGCTTGAGACAAATGCCACCTCATATCAACCACTACCTCCTCTTTAACAACCACACCCAAAACAAAGGCATTCTCCTCTCTCCATGGGTTTCTTCAGTTACCTGCATTCTTGTATTCCATTTAAATGGTGGTCAGGCATGGAAATCTGAGCAGAAAGGATCCAGCTGTCACGTCACAGGGTCCAAAGGAAAAGGGAGATTTCTGGAATGGCCTTGGAGTCAAGCAGATCTGAACGTGAATCCTGGCTTTGCTATATGTCCTTCACCAATTCACAGAATCGCTCCAAGCTTTGACTTCCTGTCTATAAAGTAGGAAAATAAAATAATTGCATGGGGCAAACATGAGGATTAACTATGTTGAAAGGGCCTGATGCTCTGTCTCCTCCACAGTGGGCTCTGGATGTGTGGTCACTTCTGCCCTGCTCTGTAGTTGTGCTGATGGCAAGGAACTCAGTGATGGGGAGTCCCTCCCCTCCAGCTCTTTGAACTGACACCTTTCTCAAACCTAAGTTGACACTGCATGGCTTTGCTCCATCTCTCTTGGCTGTGGCAGCGTGTGGCCAGAGGCCCTGGCCCATTTTCATCTGGCCTCAGCAATAGATGCCTGGTCCACGGGCCAGCTCTCCAGTAGGAAAGTCAGTCCTCATCTTCAGAGCTCTGCCACCAACACGAGGCAATTAAGCCCATCTTCACATCGTATGGATGTATCTGGACTAAGTGGGAAAAGCTTCTGGGGAATTCATTACTTGCTGAAAACAGAATCCTCTTAACCCTGCTTCATCTCCCTTCCTGCCCATCCTCCCCAATCCTCACATTTCAGTAATTTAATAGGAAGGAACCAGAACCAACAGGAAACAGAGCTGCCTGTCTGTTTGCAATAAACACAATAGAATCTCACTTCAGAACAAATCCAGGAGCACAGGCTCGCCTATGAGTCACGCCTACTGATGAAGCATCCCCCTTCCCCACTGCAGCAAGGAGGCCCTCCCCAAGACCGGGAAAGGCATGCAGAGAAAGCACATGAATTCTGCAGTGTGTGTGTGATGTTGGCCTGTCTGCTCAGCCTTTCCTCTGTCAGATAGAAAACATCAGAGCAGACCAAGAACTTCTGGAGGCCTTGAGCAAGTTAACCACTCTATGCCTCATTTGTTAAGTAGAGGTAGTAAGAGTACATTACCATATAAGGAGGTTGTGAGGATTGAGTGGGTTAATATATAAAGCACTTAGGACAGTACCCGGGATATACTTAGTACTATATAAGCGTGCCATGTTTTTGTTATCATCATTATTACTATCCTCAGTCTCTATTCCTAGTTATTTGGGGACCCCAGAGACAGATGAGATCCAACACAGCACTATTATCCAAGCTTACATGATTGTAATCACAATCAAAGCCAATGTTGATTGAGAACTGACTGTGCGTATGTTTCTTCATTCTTTATGGCCATTCTATGTGGCTGGCATCATTATTATCTCCATTTCATAGAAAAGAAAACAGGCTTAGGGAGTTTGGGAGACCTATCCAAGGACACCAATAAGCAAAGGAGCCACTAGATGTCACATCCAATTTGTCTTAGGTCTCTTCACTCCAGAGCCTGAAAGTCACTAGGTGGCATGGCCTGCACTTCCCAGCACTTCCAGAAATTTCTGAAACACAGAGCACATTTCTTGCCACAATGGGGTCGCAAACAACAGAAAGTGATTTTGCCTAACTTAAGCACAAAGGGATACCAGGGAAGGAGATCAGAGGCTCTGGGAATCCACTGGAAGGCTGGGACCCAGGCCTGGATGCTGCTAGGGGGCACAGACAGTTCCTGGAGGCAGAAAGAACAGAAATGGTCCCAACGCAGGAGCAGCCAGGTCCAGGCATCACCAATGGATGACATTTGCAACCTTTTCCCATTTGCTTGAGATTCAAATTCTAGAGAAAAAAGCGTCTCTTCGGCAGGGTTTGGGTTACATGTCCCCCTCATGTTTATTGGAAGTCAGGGTCCTGCCAGACTAAAGCCACTGGACAAAAGGCAATTGTCCCAAAGGACACCAAGACACTGTTAGGAATGAGACATGGATGCCAGAGGGCCCCAGGCATGCTTGCCAGCACCAAGAGGCTTCCAAGAGTTTTCACATCACGGCACATGAGGAAAAGAGTGAGTACTCTGATGGGGGATGAGTCAAGTTATCTTGGGTGTGACAGAGCTAAATAAGAATCCTAATGTGCTAGAGTTTGAAGGAATCTTGGAATTATCTCACCCAGCCTCCCCCTTCCCTTTTTTTTTTTTTTTTTTTTACAGACAAGGAAAGAAAAAATGGTGGGTTACCAGAACCACACCACATGTTGCTGGTAGAGCCAGGACAAAGGACTCTGCAGCCCATCGGTGCCTCTTCCACTAAAATACTAATGATCTCCCACTATCCAGAAGCATTGCCACCCATTCCAAACACCAAGTCAGGCCCCTGTGCAGTCCCAGAGATCTTTCTGGGGTCTGGAAAATCAGGTCAGTCATCTACTCTAGGGCCTCCCTTTCCTGAGCAGCCAGCCAGAGATGCCTTTAGGGAGGCAGAAAACCGTAGAGAAAGGGGTAGCTCAGCCAGCCCTGAGACACCTGTCCACACACATTGGATCTGAATGGGAAGAAGATTTGTTGCTCATGCCTTTCCCCTTCTCCATCTCCCTCCCAGTGTGGTCCTTTGCTGTATCCTCGCATCCCTGAAGGGGTCCTCAATATTCACTGTAACCAGACTTCCCAGTGTTCTGATGTGGGGGAGTCTGGGGGTTCCCTCGGCTGAGACACACCCAGGTGTCACACTCAGATAAAGATGGTTCTGTCTGTTCTTGGTCTTTTGAGTCGTGACATCTGGACTGCCATTGCTAGTGCTCTAATTTAGACTTTGCATCCCTGCAGAGGCAGAAATAAGAAACAGGGGGCGAGCAAGAGTGCAGGGATGGGACGGAATATGTGCTCCCAGGTGCTAGAGGGATGGCCCCTGTCAAAAAAAATTAACAAATGCTAGTTTTTGTAAATTCTAGCTCAGCTATGTGCCAATAAGGAATGTGGGCACAACCATATATGACATTACCTAGGGGCATCATTAACCTGTCGACTCCATCCACTCCTTGTTTATATACTAAGTCAGGGTCATGCAGATAAAAGTCTACAAATAGGGTGCAGTGTACACTGCCCAGGTGATGGGTGCACCAAAATCTCACAAATCACCCCTAAAGAACTTACTCATGTAACCAAACACCACCTGTTCCCCCATAACCTATGGAAATTTAAAAAAAAAAAAAAAGAAGTTACCTATCACCTAGTCAAACTTCTGGATGGGGAAGAAAATTCATCGCCCCAATTGCTTTATAAAAAGCTTCTGAGGCCAGGCACGGTGGCTCATCCCTGTAATCCCAGTACTTTGGGAGGCCAAGGCAGGTGGATCAACTGAGGTCAGGAGTTCAAGACCAGCCAGGCCAACATGGCAAAACCCCACCTCTGCTAAAACTACAAAAAAAAAAAAAAATTAGCCAGAAGTGGTGGTGCACGCCTGTAGTCCCAGCTACTCAGGAGGCTGAGGCAAGAGAATCGCTTGAACCCGGGAGGTGGAGGTTGCAGTGAGCTAAAATCATGCCACTGCACACCAGCCTGGGTAACAAGCAAAACTCTGTCCACCACCCGCCCCCCAAAAAAAAGGCTTCTGAGAGTATTGATGCTGCTACCAGAAAAATGGCTTAGACAAGAGCAGACTTCCACTGAGAAGGCAGAAAGTCATTAATACATTGCTCTTCCTCCTTTCCAAATGCAGTAAAGCTTGTGTTCCCATATTCTAAAATGGGGCACTCTTTGAAACTTTCAAGATCATGACAAGCAATAAAACACTGAGACACTGTCACGGATGGGAGGAAGCTAAGGACCTCTATCAACTACACACAATGTGGGATCCCAGGTTGGATACTGGAACAGAAAAAAAGACATTCGTGGAAAAGCCGGTGAATTCTAAAGTCTGTAATTAATAGCATTGTACCAAAAAAGGTTAAGAGCAAGGCAAGCTGGATGAAGGGTATTTGGGAATTCTGTACTATCTTTGCAACTTTCCTGAAAATTCAAAAAAGTTAGTTACAGTGGGGAAGGGATCTCAGATAGGGCAATGGATGGACCGCCCCTTGGTACTAAGCCCAACATGGGTGTGAAGGGAAACCTTGGATGAGGCACATTTAAGAGCAAATCTAGCTCAACCTCACTCAGGCCTTGAACATTCAGAACCACTTTGGCAGAAATGCCAGACAAAGAAGCAAAGAAAAGGCCGAGAGTTCGTCGAGTTAACAAGCAACACCAGCAAAAAAGCCAGGAGAGATCATGGGGACTTACCTCATCCTTGTGAAAATACAAAGCAAAAAAACATCAAGCTGGGCCAGCTTGGGTGGTAAGCCCAGATTTTAAAAAAAGAAGAAAAAATGAAAAAAAATATTCTGTGATATTTAATAAAGGAAAACCTTAAAATTTTAAAGTAGCATTAAAAAGGGAGCCAAGGTGTCAGGCAAACAAAGGGTGGAGAGGGGACAAAGATAAACACCGGTGTCCTCTGGTCACAGGGGAGCAGAAATCAATCTGACTGCGCAAGCAAACTCCCCAGAAGCCAAGCATGCCCTTGCCAAGTCCAACTCACCCTTCTGAGGCTCCCTACCGGGTCGACTGCTGGTAAATATGACTGCACAGCACCCCACGTGGTGAGCAGGCTGAGTCTTGCATAGGGGCTCCCCTGGCTGTACATCTAGAGCTTGGAAAATAGCAAAACCACACACATTCCCCAGCATCTCCACCTACTATCTGCAGCCACTTTCTGGCTGAGCTCAGCCAAAATACTTTCAGCTGAAAAGCAAAGGTAGCAAAAACTCCAGGAAGTGGTCTTCGCATCCAGGACGCAACTCAGAGTCTGTAAACTTTGACTCTCTGTTTTTCTTCTTTTTCCACCAATTTATTTGTTCATCCAGCAGCTGCCTAACTGCCCAATGTGTTCACCTTGCCCGCTGCCTAGACACAGCTGATACATCAAGACAGGGGAATTGCAATAGAGAAAGTAATTCACCGCAGAGCCTGCTGTGCGGGAGACCGGAGTTTTATTATTACTGGAAGGATCACAGTTTTTCAGGACAGCTTGGTGGGTGGGGAAAAGCCAGTGAGCCAGGAGTGCTGATTGGTTAGGTAGGAGATGAAATTATAGGAAGCTGAAGCTGTCCTCTTGTGCTGAGTCAGTTCCTGGGTGGCGGCCAGAAGATCAGATGAGCCAGTTTATCAATCTGGGTGGTGTCAGCTGATCCATCAAGTGCAGGATCTGCAAAATATCTCAAGCAGTGATCTTAGGAGCAGTTTAGGGAGGCTCAGAATCTTGTAGCCTCCAGCCACATGATTCCTAAACCATAATTTATAATCTTGTGGCTAATTTATTAGTCCTACAAAGGCAGTCTAGTGCCCAGGCAGGAAGGAAGTTTGTTTTGGGAAAGGGCTGCCATCGTCTTTGTTTTAAACTGGAAACTAAGTTCCTCTCTAAGTTAGTTCAGCCTACACCCAAGAAGGAATAGCGCAGCTTAAGGGTTAGAAGCAAGATGGAGTCGGTTAAGTTAGGTCTCTTTTACTGTCTCAGTCATTATTTTGCAAAGGCGGTTTCAGCTACACAAGCTGATGCTCAGAATTCTTACAGATTTGATCCTCTTAACTTCATTAACTAGCCTGCCAAGTTATGCTGTTAGTTATGAGTTCTAAATTTCTTTTCAAAGAATCAACATTGTCAGTATGTTCAATTCTTTGCCTTCTACTTTTAAACTTCCTCCTAAAGCAACCTTTTTCGATCACCTGCTCCACCCTGACATTCCAATTACCTGCTACCTGCTCGGCCCTGACTCATTCTCCACCCACCCTGCATAACCATTTTTTCCCGCTAAACCACTCACCCCGTCACTCTCTTTAAATTAGCCAATTGGAATTAGTTCAGCCTGTGCAGTCTCTCCCTAGCCAATAGGGGAATGGCACAGCAGCAGGGGCCGCGTGCCTCAGGGATAAGAACGCTTTCCCCTCCCTTGTGCGCTCACCATTGCTCCATCTGTAAGGGTGCACCCCTCTATAGAAGTACATTGTCTGACTCAGAATTTTTTTTAAAAAATTATATTCGAGTGCTATTTCTTTTGCGGCACCAAAACTTTATAACACCCATCTCAGAGTTAAGGAAGCCAATGGTCAGTAATGTTAGTTAAGCTCAGGTGACTAAGAAGGTGCAAAGCTGGGGCAAAAATAGGTCAAATTTGAGGGCCAATGTTGTGTCCCCAACATCATAGTAGTGAATTGCTTACCATGTGTAAGGCTGTGGGAAAATATAGAAAACTTTTTTTTTAATGGTCCCTGTCCTTAAACAGATGAACAAAGAAACCAAAAATGCCCACATGTAATTCAATTGAATAAATATTTCTTAATAATTAAATCTAAATGATAGAAGTGGGACTTGAAATTGCAATGGAAGTTTAAATGGATTCTTAAACTATAAGAGGCATGCTCTAAGAAAAAAGTTAACATAAAATTAAAATTCCAAATTATTTTGGCAAAACTGGAGGGACGTGATCACTATTTCATTTGTGTAATTGTTGGAGAGATATATTTAACTACGTATATTAAATGTAAACACAAGTAGAATATGAATTCATATTAGAACTTCTAATTCACTGGAGATGAAGAAAAAGGAATCAACTGTATCAACAAAAATAAGTAAAGCAGAAATGAGGGAACCAATGGAAAGTATAATAAAAAGAAAGCATAAAATTAAATGGCAGGAGTGAGACCAAACCTCCTGGATGCCAAATTCATGTGAGAGGGTTAAATTCCACTTTGAAATGATAAAGGTCCTTGGGG
>NW_012106363.1:2214500-2241133 GCF_000951045.1 Mandrillus leucophaeus
GCAGAGCCTGCTGTGCGGGAGACCGGAGTTTTATTATTACTGGAAGGATCACAGTTTTTCAGGACAGCTTGGTGGGTGGGGAAAAGCCAGTGAGCCAGGAGTGCTGATTGGTTAGGTAGGAGATGAAATTATAGGAAGCTGAAGCTGTCCTCTTGTGCTGAGTCAGTTCCTGGGTGGCGGCCAGAAGATCAGATGAGCCAGTTTATCAATCTGGGTGGTGTCAGCTGATCCATCAAGTGCAGGATCTGCAAAATATCTCAAGCAGTGATCTTAGGAGCAGTTTAGGGAGGCTCAGAATCTTGTAGCCTCCAGCCACATGATTCCTAAACCATAATTTATAATCTTGTGGCTAATTTATTAGTCCTACAAAGGCAGTCTAGTGCCCAGGCAGGAAGGAAGTTTGTTTTGGGAAAGGGCTGCCAACGTCTTTGTTTTAAACTGGAAACTAAGTTCCTCTCTAAGTTAGTTCAGCCTACACCCAAGAAGGAATAGCGCAGCTTAAGGGTTAGAAGCAAGATGGAGTCGGTTAAGTTAGGTCTCTTTTACTGTCTCAGTCATTATTTTGCAAAGGCGGTTTCAGCTACACAAGCTGATGCTCAGAATTCTTACAGATTTGATCCTCTTAACTTCATTAACTAGCCTGCCAAGTTATGCTGTTAGTTATGAGTTCTAAATTTCTTTTCAAAGAATCAACATTGTCAGTATGTTCAATTCTTTGCCTTCTACTTTTAAACTTCCTCCTAAAGCAACCTTTTTCGATCACCTGCTCCACCCTGACATTCCAATTACCTGCTACCTGCTCGGCCCTGACTCATTCTCCACCCACCCTGCATAACCATTTTTTCCCGCTAAACCACTCACCCCGTCACTCTCTTTAAATTAGCCAATTGGAATTAGTTCAGCCTGTGCAGTCTCTCCCTAGCCAATAGGGGAATGGCACAGCAGCAGGGGCCGCGTGCCTCAGGGATAAGAACGCTTTCCCCTCCCTTGTGCGCTCACCATTGCTCCATCTGTAAGGGTGCACCCCTCTATAGAAGTACATTGTCTGACTCAGAATTTTTTTTAAAAAATTATATTCGAGTGCTATTTCTTTTGCGGCACCAAAACTTTATAACACCCATCTCAGAGTTAAGGAAGCCAATGGTCAGTAATGTTAGTTAAGCTCAGGTGACTAAGAAGGTGCAAAGCTGGGGCAAAAATAGGTCAAATTTGAGGGCCAATGTTGTGTCCCCAACATCATAGTAGTGAATTGCTTACCATGTGTAAGGCTGTGGGAAAATATAGAAAACTTTTTTTTTAATGGTCCCTGTCCTTAAACAGATGAACAAAGAAACCAAAAATGCCCACATGTAATTCAATTGAATAAATATTTCTTAATAATTAAATCTAAATGATAGAAGTGGGACTTGAAATTGCAATGGAAGTTTAAATGGATTCTTAAACTATAAGAGGCATGCTCTAAGAAAAAAGTTAACATAAAATTAAAATTCCAAATTATTTTGGCAAAACTGGAGGGACGTGATCACTATTTCATTTGTGTAATTGTTGGAGAGATATATTTAACTACGTATATTAAATGTAAACACAAGTAGAATATGAATTCATATTAGAACTTCTAATTCACTGGAGATGAAGAAAAAGGAATCAACTGTATCAACAAAAATAAGTAAAGCAGAAATGAGGGAACCAATGGAAAGTATAATAAAAAGAAAGCATAAAATTAAATGGCAGGAGTGAGACCAAACCTCCTGGATGCCAAATTCATGTGAGAGGGTTAAATTCCACTTTGAAATGATAAAGGTCCTTGGGGATGGGTTGGAAAAACAAAAATCCAATTATATGCAATTTATAATAGGTGGACCTAAAACAAAATGACACAGGAAAGGTGAAAACAATTGGATGAGCAAACATATATCAGATAAAAGCAAACAAAAAGAAACATGGGTAGAGATATTAAGGGCTAAGAATAGAATGTTAGGCCAAAAATTTAAACAGTTTAAAGGCAGGATATTCTTAATGATAAAAGGGCACTCCGTGAAGAAGTAGCTATAGTCATGAAAATGTACGCAGTGAACAATCTACAAGGTAAAGTCTCTTAGAAATGCAAGGCAAATTCAATTTAAAAAAAAAAAAAAAAGCACAGTGAGAATCCAAAACACTGCTCTTCAAATTTTGTAGATTAAACAGACAAAAGAAGGAACGAGTATAGACATCATTTTGGCAGCATAATTATCAATCCTGATTTAATAGATATGTAGAAAGAGAACCATGTACACTAAAAAGGAAAATATATTCTTTATTCCCATAGAAGATTTAAAAATAGGGATCATGTACTTGGCTACATATGTTTTTTTCTAAAAAGTTAGTATTTTACAGGTCACGCTAATTGACTATAATTAAACAAATTCAGAAGCTAATAATTAACAGATAAGCGAACAAAAAATTGTAATCATTGGGAAAACCTGAAAATTATCCTTTAAATAACTTGGGAATTTGTTTTTTAATTATTAGAAATAAAATGACAAAATTGCCAGGCTCAAGCCTGTAATCCCAGCTACTTGGGAGGATAAGGTGGGAGGATCGCTTGGACTCAGGAGTTTTAGATCAGCCTGGGCAACAAAGTAAGATCCCATCTCTAAAAAAACAAAAATTAAAAAATTAGCCAGATGTGGTGCTGCATGCCTGTAGTCCCAGGTGCTCAGTAGATTGAGATGTAAATATAGCTTGAGCCCAGAAGTTCAAGGCTGCGGTGAGCTATAATCACACTACGGCACTCCAGCCTAGGTGAAAGAGCAAGACCTTGGTCTCTAAAAAGAAAAAAACAAAAAGATAAATTATTTAGGGCTAACAAAAATTAGATCACTTCTTTTCAAACTCTTTGGGATATGGCTAAACCCATACTTAGAGGAAAATTCATAGTCTTCAATTATTTATTAATAACTATTAGAAAGATTTAAAAACGAATTACACAAGTAATGAGCACATGAGAAAATATTCAACATCATCAATCTTCCGAGAAATTTAAACCATGATAAACTACCACTACATACCTGCTTAAATTGATAAAATGAAAAAGATAGACATCGTGTAATAGAAAAGATAGACACCATTGAAGAGGATGTTGAGTAACCAGAACTCTCGTACTTATTGGTAAGAATGTAAAACGGTGTAACCAACTTTGGAGAACTGTTTGGCAGTTTCTTAATAAGTTAAATGTACATCTACCCTATAAGGCTGAAGTTTTACTTCTAAGTTTTTGTGATTTAATTAATTATTTAAAAGTGTTTAGAACAGGGCCTGGTACACAGTATAGGGTCAATAACTAATAGCCGTTATTATTTCAAAAGAAAGAAGTGTGTGGCTAATACTCTAGGTGATTTGGTAAAGTCAAGCTCGTGTTCCCTATTAGAAGGTCTTATAGTTTAATGACAAGATCACTTACCAGTAGTGTGAGCACCCCACCCTCACTAGGAGAATTTACTTCTGTCTTTTTCTATGAACAGTAACAGAAAACATCTTAACAGGGGTAATACCCACTAGGCCATCTGAGCCAGAAAACAGGTGTAAAACCTAAATGTCCTATTGCCATTTCCTCCAATCTCCTTTCCCAAAATGCAGGAACCATGCTGAGGGGGCAGAAGATCAATGCTGAGGGGGCAGAAGATCAATGCTGAGGGGTACTGGCAAGTCTCTTGTTCATCTGCAAGCTGAAAACATTTCACCCATGCCCTTATCTGTGAATATCCATCCATGGAGGGCATCACGATGTAGAGAAAGCAGTCAGTACTTGGGTAGAGTCCACCCGGGTCTGAATTCCAGCACGGTGGCCTGGGCCAGTCCCTGCATACCAGACCACCAACTTCCCCATTGGGAAAACCAAGAGGATGACAGGCACCTGAGATATTTCACCTAAAGCAGCCTCTAGGACATGGCATGTGATACATTTTAATTCTCTTGCTTAGTCAAATCTTTCCAGGTTGCAAGTATCTCCTTTGAAATTTTAATTGCCTGTATTGTTTGAATTTTGCTTACAATGAGCATGTATCACTATATAATCAGAAGAAACAACAAAAACCCCCCACTACATGGGGAAAAAAAAAAAAAAACGCAATTACTCTGGACAAATAACCTTCTAAGCATTGATCAGCTAATCCCTTAATGAGGCAGACTGGATAAGGGTGTATGGGATGGGCGGTCAATGAAAACTGTCAACAATAATAACAACAACACCTTACAGCTGCATAACACTTGTCCATTTACAAGGCACTTTCAAGCATGTAATTTTGATTTGTTCTAACAACAAAGCAGCACAAGCTCTTCTTCCTTCCAGGTATCTGCCCTCCCCTCCCTTACGGCAGGGTTCTGTGGCCCCATCGGAGAAGCTGTCAGAGGCTGTTTCAATAGACACAACTTTGTCTCCATTACACCATCCTCATCCTGCTCTGTATTCCTCCAGAGCACGGATCACTACCTGAACCTAAATACATAGAGATCTATATTTATATCTTTATTTATCTAGATAAATCTAGCACCCAGTATGTGTTAACAATTAAAGAAAGAGGAAAGAAACATGAAAGGTGGCTCAACAGTCAAGGACAGGTTTATTTTAGAGAAACCAAACCTGAGAGTGGCTTCTGGCCGAGTTAGGTCAGAGCCCACTCTCTTACAAACTAAGGGTTTTTAAGGATTCAGGGTGGGAGAGTTTCTCAGAGGTTTGGACGGCTTCTGTGTCTCTTTGTTGTGCTTCTCTGGGAAGGAGAGTTTTGTGTCTGTTCTCATACATCTTTCTGCAGCTGCAGACATACCCCTGAGTCTACTTTTAGCTTCCCTATCTTAGTGCACCTGAAGGGAAAGGAATGTGCTTATTAAGGCCCACTGTTTCACTGGGGCCCACCGTGTGAGGGTGAAGTTTGGCAGTTACCCAAGAGACTCTCCCCCTACCTCCCTCTGTGCCCAAGCTGTCTTATCTGTGTTTTACTGTCTGCTCTTTCTGGTTGCTTGTTGTTAGTAGTTATTTCCTTGAAATGCATGAGGCTAGAAAGGGAGCTGGAACTTAAAGTAGCAGTGTTTATCTGAGATGACGGTGCTCCTGCTCTGTCAGTATGTATGTAGCCTATCTCCCCTACCAGAATGCAAGCTCTGGGAGATATAGAACTGTGTCTGTCTTACTTGCTGTTGTATCACCGGGGGTACATAGCAGGCACTCAGTAAATTTGCACTGTGTGAATGCATGGCTGTGATAGGTGACCTCTAGGATGGCCCCCAGTGATCTCTCCTCATGGAACCCATCCCCTTACGGTATTTCCCCTCCTTGAGTCCAAGCTGGACTGAGCAACTCTGTTCTTACAAATAGAATACAGCATAAGTGATGGAAGTCAACATGATAAAGGTCCTTTTCAAGATTGGGTTATACAAGGACATTTGGGAGTACTTTCAGATTCTCCTATGCATCACCAGCATCTCTGTCATGAGAACACTCAGCAGTTCATGGAGAGGCCTGTGTGGTGAAAAACTACTATGGCCCAAGTTGTGTTCCCCCAAAATTCATACGTTGGAGCCGTAGGCCCCAATGTGACTACATTTGGAGATAGGGCCTTCAAAGAGGTAATTAAGGTTAAATGAGGACATGAGGGTGGGGTCTAATCCAGTAGAACTGGTGTCCTTATAAGAACGGGAAGAGATCCCAGGGATGCACAGGCACAGAGAAAAGGCCACGTGAGGACACAGCAAGAAGGCAGCCATCTGCAAGCCATGGATAGAGGCCTCAGGATTCACCAACTCTGCCAGCCCCTTAATCTTGGACTTCCAGGCTCCAGAACTGTGAGAAAATAAATTCCTGTGGTGTAAGCCACCCAGTCTGTGGTATTTTGTTATGGCAGCCCCAGCAGACAGGAACCAAGGGTATGCGAGTGAACTTGAAGTTGAGCCTTAAGATGACTGCAGTCTTGGCCCACAGCTTGATTACAATCTCATGAGAGACCCAAAGCCAGAAGTACCCAGCTAGGCTGTGCCCAGATTCCTGACCAACAGAAACCGAGAGATAATAAAATGTTTGTTGTTTTAAGCCACTACATTTTGGTGTAATAACGCAGCCATAGGCCACTAATATAGTGAATGAACACTTTCCTGAGTTAGATCAAGACTGGTTTTATCATTGGCCCCTGTTCATGGGCAAGAAAGCTAAGCCTCCAAAAGGTAGAATGACTTGCCTAAGGTCAAACAGCCTGGCAGAACCTGTCAAGGGAGAGCAGAGGAAACCAAAGATGAAGTTCGGCCTCTGTGCAAGTTTTGCTATGGGCAACACTGCCAGGCCTCTTCAGCTGGGGACACCAAGATACAGAGAACATTCCTGAAATACCCCAGAGTGTCACTTTAATGGTCTCCTTGGAGTCTTTGCTGCCAGACACAGTTGAACAAGAATTGGAGTTTTAACAAGGTTCACCTTGTTAACGTGGCCACATGCAGTAACAAGCTCCCTTGGACACAGTCTAAGAGAACCACCTCCGTCACACCAAACAGTGTGCTACTGAGGTTCATGTCAGAAAAAAATCCTAATGTTTGTGGTCTTATCAGAAATTATAACAGCAAAGACTTACAGAACATTTACTGTGTTCTAGGCAGTGTTCTAAGCACTTTATTATATTCATTTAATTCTCTGAGGTAATTCCACAATCATCCCCATTTTATAGGTGAGGAAACTGAGGCGCCTAAAGGGGCTGAGCAGTTTGCCCAGAGTCATATAGTTAGCAAGTGATAGAACCAAGATTTAAGGCCAGGTAGTTTAACTCCAGAGTTAATACTCGGACAAATTTTTCTCTAAGTCTTTGCATTATTTAATATCCCCAATATAATAGTAAGTAATTTGCTGGCAAGGCTCTATATCCCAAAGCCTCTCTAGCTTTAAAATACCAAAGTGAAAAATAATCACAGCACAAGAAGGCATCTTGCCATGCCCCAAGGAGAACCTTTTAGGGGCTCCCCACTGCCCTCAGAGTGGCTGATGAGGCCCCCCAGGTTCTGACTCCCAGCCTGTGTTCACTACTCCCTCCCCCACTCAAACAGCCTGATTTCCTCTTTGCTGTAACCCAGGCACCCCACATCCTGTGCCTTCCTGCCTTTGCAGAGGCTCTGCCTGGGAAATCACCTTCACTCATCTCCCTTCCTGCTAAGCATTGTTTATTCTTTGCTTCTGGGGAGTTTCACCTTCACACTAGTCAGGAGCCTTAGTCCTGCCCCCACCACCCTGGAAACCCTGGCCCGGCGCTAGTGTGTTATCCCTTCTCACTCCCTCTCCCACTGGACTCTGATTTCTGCAAGGGCAAAAGCAGGTTATTTGTCTTTATATTCCCAGCAATTAGCACAGCACCTGGTTCCTATTAAGTACCAGTTTGTTGAATGAACACAAGCCCTCCAAAGAACCTAGCAACACTGTTTCATTTCTCACTCCAACTGTCTCCACTGTAAGGTCCTGGAGCATAGACCATACAAGGGCCATACTGGAAGGGGCCCAACAGAGATGCCAGTTTAATCCAATCCCTTCAATGAACAGGTGGAAAAACATTGCCTCAACTAGTCAAGGGCATCATAGGAGCACAGTGGGGTCAAGTTTCCAGACGTCTAAGCCCCAAGCAAACACTCAAAGTCATCTGTATTCGTTTCCTGTTGCTGCTGTGAGAGATTGTCACTATTTTTGGAGGGTTTTTTGTTTTGGTTTGGTTTTGGTTTTGGGGTTTTTTGTTTTTTTTTTTTTTTTTTTTTGAGCCTTGCTCTGTTACTCAGGCTGGAGTGCAGTGACACTATCTCAGCTCACCGCAACCTCTGCCTCCCAGGTTCAAGTGATTCTCCTGCCTCAGCCTCCTGAGCAGCTGGGATGACAGGCACATGCCACTTCAACCAGCTGATTTTTGTAGTTTTAGTAGAGACAGGTTTCACCATGTTGGGCAAGCCAGTCTCAAACTCCTGGACTGTCACAAATTTAGTAGCTTAAAAACAACACGCACTTATTATGTTACAGTTCTAGAGATCAGAAGTCCAAAATGGATTTCACTGGGCTAACACATCAAGGCGCTGGCCGGGCTGTGTTCACTCTGGAGGCTCTAAGAGTGATTGGCTCCCTTGCCATCCCAGCTTCCAGAGGCCACCTGTGTTCCTTAACTTGTGACCCTTTCTTCTTCAGAACCCACAGCGTAACATCTTCAAATCTCCCTTTTCTTGGATCTCTGCTTCTGTCACCTCCTCCTGCCTCTCCTGCCCCCTTCTTTTCCCTATAAGGGCCCTATAATAAGGACCCAGGAGAATCTCATCTCATGACCCTTAATTTAATCAAGGCTGCAAAATCTCCCTGTCATGTAAAGCAACATGTTCACAGGTTCTGTAGATTGAGACGTGAACATCTTTGAGGAGCCACTGTTCAGTCTACCGCAGCATCCTTATGTTTCTGATGTTGAAACACTCATGACCTGACAGCATCTTCCATGGGCAGGATGAAAACAAAACAAAACAAAACAAAACTTCACCAATGTCCAAACATATTTCATTCTCTTTTTCCATTGTCTAAATGTCTAGTTTTGAAGAACTGGTAAAAGTGGTTTATATATACTTATATAAAATATGATATTATATACTAATGACCACAGTCTATTCCTCTGTAACATTTATGTTTTAGGCATGCATTTCTAATATATTAATTCTTCTGATTGATTCCATACAGAGTCTGTAATACTTAATATGCAAAGAGAGTGGATAGAAGGAAGTAATGTTTAGTGAGTATTGCTATATGTCAGGCACTCTGGGTCTTACCTAATGTAAGCCTCACAGTAGCCTTCTGACCTTGGCTCTGTTATCTCCCATTTCATAGATGAACAAACTGACTCTTAGATGAGGTAACTGATCTAACTGATAGAGCCAATAAGTGACAGAATGGGTTTGAAATCCAGATTTATTTGACTCCAGAACTCATGGTCTTTCCACCAGACCTAGTGGTGTCCCCAAAAAGTTCAACTTTCTTTTAGCTGCCTGGTTTATTGATTGATCCAGAGGAAAAGGGAAAAGAGGGGAAGAGGAGAAAAAGAGAGAGAGAAAGAAAGAGAGAGCAGGATGGATAAATTTGGGTGGAAATTTCCATGTGCAAAGCAACTTTGGGGAAGCCCTTCTCGAGGGAGTATGGATACTGTCCACCAAAATCTGCAGTTAGGTCCAAGAGACTGCTGGTTGCTAGGCAACTCCTCTCCGACCACACTCCACATCAATCTAATTAGCAGATTTCACCTGAGTTCCAACAGTTGCTAGGTAACTCTCTGACTGGGGCCTTTTCCTCTCCCCTTCAAGCCACTTCTGATCCCAAAAGAAAAGAAGGGTGTGTTCGTAAAAAAAAAATCCACTGATGGTGTATCTATCTACAAAATTCCCCTGTGCTTTCACTATATCCACCAAGAGTAAGCAAACCCAGGAAATGGAATTCAGTGGTTCTGATGTTGCAAAAAAAAAGGGGATCCATGAGCCAGAGAACTGATACTTTAGGGACAAAAGACTTATGGGACAGGGAAAGGCCAGAGACCAGGCTGAACTATGTTTGTGAACCACTTCAGACAAGAATTCCTATTGGAGACTCTAAAAGGACTGAGCTTGGAGCACCCTGAGAGGGAGGAAGGGGGGCTAATATTTATGGGCACCTGTTATGTACCTGGCAACGGGTTCGATGGTTTCACAAACACCTCATTTAATCTCCACAAAATTTCGGTCAGTTGGGTAGCTGTTACCATCTACATTTTACCGATGAGAAATTGCAGTTCAGAAATAGTAAGTGATTTGATCACAATCACTTGCCCAGAGGAACTTTAAGTTAAAGGCAGGACTGTCTGACTAAATTTCATGCATGATCTTTCCACTACTCGCTGCACATTCTCCTGTCTCCATGGGGCTATCTCCACAGGATGACAAGTACTATCATTCATTCAATATCACTTCAGTATTAAAACAGACGACTGCAAACGAAGATACAAGCAGAAAAAAGGTAAATCCCCTTCTCCCGTTCATTGCCAGGGACTTAACATTACCCTAAGGCAGTGAGTGATTCTCAAACTGTTTAATCCCAGGATGCCTTCACAGTCTTAAAAATGAGTAAGGACCCCAAAGAGCTCTTGATTATATAGGTAACATCTATCAATACTTGCCATATCAGAAATTTAAACTGAGAAATCTCTACAAATGTACACATTAATTCATCATTAAAGTAACTAATAAACTCATTGCATGTTAACATAAATATCTATTTTTACGTAAAGTAACCTTTTTTTTTTTTTTTGAGACGGAGTCTCACTCTGTCGTCCAGGCTGGAGGGCAGTGGCACAATCTCGGCTCACTGCAAGCTCCACCTCCCGGGTTCATACCATTCTCCTGCCTCAGCCTCCCGAGTAGGTGGGACTACAGGTGCCCACCACCACACCTGGGTAATTTTTTTGTATTTTTATCAGAGACGGGGTTTCACCATGTTAGCCAGGATGGTCTCGATCTCCTGACCTTGTGATCTGCCCACCTCGGCCTCCCAAAGTGCTAGGATTACAGGCGTGAGCCACTGCACCTGGCCTAAGTAACTGTTTTCAAAAAAAAATAGAAGAGTGGCACTGTTTACCATCCTTGTGGACTTCTTTGATGGCTGGTTTCCTGGAAGAGTTAGGTTCCTGTGCCTGCTTCTGCATTCAGTCTGTAGCATCGTCACATGCCAGGCATCCCCTGGAACATTTCACTCTCCTCCACTGAACACCGGTGAGTCCATGACAGTAACATAAACAAATAACGTCTTATATTATTATGAAAATAGTTTTGACCTTGAAGACCCTCTGAAAGAAATCTCAGAATCTCCCAGGGCTCCCCAGAACACACATTGAGAACCACTGCCTTAAGGCACAATAGCTGGAAAGCCCAGAATGCATTCAAAGTTTGACTGTCTTCCTTCTGTTTTTTCAGCCAATTGTTTAAGAAAACCCACATCTTTCTTGCCTGTAGCTTTTTATGGCCCCTGAGAACCCCCAGCTATCCCTCTGGTATGCTGTCTTTGCAATGCCATCTGTGAAAAACAAGATTCAGATACTGGCTCCAGCCTGACAGGAATGGTTAGAAATATCAAAAGTTTCTGTGTTCCCAGCAACCTTTCCCCCACCTCTTCTAGTAACTGGTACAGAAAGAAGCAAGAGACCCTCTGGCCTGTGATTGGTAGAAGGGATAGGCATTGGACTCGGCCAGGCCAATTAGAACCCTTCCCTGAATTTTTTCACCCTGTCTTGCAATTTATCTTTCCCCTGAGGTATTAGCATGTTATACTGGATCACCAGCTTTATGTCGGTGCTTTACAGTCATCCCTCCTGCCCTCCCACCTCAACCCCACACTATGATGTCACATATTGGGAATTCTATCAGATGACTTCTAACAGAGCTTTTAACACTGAGGTTCTGCCCTAGGTTTGTTTGCTAAACAAATGTCTCATTGTCCCTGAAAAATCTCATCTTGGCTGCCCATCAAAGTCCACAGCCTGGAACACTGACAGGCATCTCTCTGCTTCCTTCCATCCTCCCATGCACTTACTCAAATTCCTTTTCCAGGGACTCCAGCCTTCTCTGCTTTCACAGCAGTGGCGAAGCAGCTCAGGATGAATATATGCAGCTTCGCACCTTGCAGCTAAGTGCCATGGTATAACATGTCTTTTGTCTTTGTGTGAGCCATTCCTTCTGCCTGGAAGTCAGCTCAAAACACTTTAGCAAACATTTATTGAGCACTTACTATGTACAGAAACATAAAAGACAGTCCTGATCCTCAGAGAGCTCACATACAGAAGGGAAGCTGAGACATAACCAATAACTACAATAAGAGCTAGTTGATAAGATTTATATATCACCTAGGACTCTTACAGTACAAATGATAGAAGAGGCATCCAAAACTGGCTTAGGCAAAAAGAAGGATTATTGGTTTTCCCAACGGACAAATCTAACAGATGTTAGCTTTGTGCTGTTTTTTTTTTCACTTACCTCCCCCACCCCAGATCCATTCTCTGCCCTTCTCTGCTGTGTTCTGTGTCTGGAAGGCTGACCTTAATCTCTGGCTTTGATTGTTGTGTGCAGTCGATGCAGGTGCCAGCAGAAGATGAGAAGGCTCCAGGAGGGTAGGGTCAGAGCATTTGCCTCCCCCAGCCCATTCCACTTCCTGCCTGCCTCATCACAGTCTGCCAACAGCTGCATTTCTCTACCACCACCACCCCCCTTCCATGGCTCAGCTCCTGTCAGGCTCTGATACCACTGTTCCCTTCCCTCACCCCTTCAGGACTACGGGTACTAACAGCTTCCCTCTGTTGCTAGTCCCTGAGTGATTCACTGTGCTTTCTCATTCCCCTAATCCTCCTTCCACACCTCTGCAAATACTCCTGGCATTAGCCTTTCTTCAGTTATGTCCTTTTGTGTATTCCATCTGTTTCCTGCTGAGAATCTGACATAAGTTTGATGCAGAGGCCCAAATGATGACATCAAGAACTGGTTTCTTCTCTAGGTTCTGCTATACCTGTCGGTTCAATTCTCAGGCAAGTTCTCCCCTCCCGGCAACAGGGTGGCTATTGCTGAATAGAACCTCCTATCCTCGAGCTGTCAAGATCCCAGGCAGTGGAAAGAGGGTATCTCTCTTTCCTGTAGCATCCACTAAATTCTAGTCACCTGCCCATCCCTCAACCAATCACTGTGGCTAGAGGAATTCAGTGGTCTGACATGCCAGGCGTGGCCATGGGATCCACCCCCAAAGCCAGCAATGGAGCCATCTTCATCTAACACCTGTGCCCTTAAGCATGAGGAAGGAGTAGCCCACAGGAAATTCTAGGTGCTGTCACCAAAAGAAGGAGGAATGAGCCGGGGTGGCCCCAAAACAAGGAATTTCACTTCAGTGCATCACAAAAGAAAGAACCAGGTGGAGATAGAGAGATGAGAGGAGCCACCAGTAATAAAGATTGTCCCTCTGTTGATTATGCCAGAACGTTCATGTCCCCCTTTTACTTCAAAGGCTATTCTCAGCCTAACATGCTCACTATTACTCACCAAGAGGGTGAGACACCTCTGCATATTCCTCCATGATTCTCTGGACCATAGACTTCTTCCAGAATACTCACAGGAATATGTCTGCTGCCACTTCATTTCAAATTAATAAACTAATCCAAAAGCTGAAGTTGAGGCATATGCCAAGCCTCATCAGACTTGGTGACTTCTTTCAAAATTATCATAATATGCATGGATACGTGTGAACTTCCAAGCAATAAGTTGTAACAGACATGCCCTTTTATTCCATTTAATGCAGCAAATATATTGCATGCTGAAGTGGGAGCATTTTGTAAATTGAAAAGCACCATACAAATAGCAGACATAATTAATGCCATGTTTAAGCAATATGCTGGGCCCTGTCCCACCTGCTCAGCCCTGTAAGACTGCAATCCCAGCCTCCGTGCCCGGCAGCCAGTACTACCAAAGGTAGGTGCTTCACATCCACTATCCAACTTCCAAACAGCCTGTTCCACTACCCTACATCCCAGCCTGTTGCAAATCACAAAGCCTTGTGACATCATTACTCTGGGTGTCCTCCCTCTTCAGACTTGAGCCTTCCCAGGTAGGACCTTGTCTCCACTCCTGCCCAGTTAAGTCTCGCCCTGGCTGCACTGTCTCAGACCACATGATAGAGGGCCTCCCTCTGATCCAGGATGGGCAAATACTCCCTTTCAAGATGCAGTTGGTTCTGGTGTCCTCCTGACCCTTCAGAAACAGAGTGCACAACTCTGAAGAATCCTGAGCCACAGTCCCTGAGAACAACACGTCGATTATCTTCCAGGATGCTCACGATATCAGATGCGGGGAGAGAGTGAGATACGGCAAGCCCCTAGAAAGAACTCTTTGATGGTGAGACTATGGCACACGTATCCATCAGTGCCTTAGAGTCTAAAACAATGGCTGATAATTTTGTAATCAATTAAATCAGATTCCTCTCTTGCCAATTTGTTGCCCTTCTGCACTTTCTCCTCCCTCAATTTGGATATCGATACCTGTGGCCATACAACTTAGATGTGAAAAGCAAAAATTGTAGGATCACTTGACCTATTTTCAAATGTAGGCACTGTCCCTTATCAGCCATGTGACCTCAGGCAATTCACTTAACCTCTCTGAACCTCACTGGTAAAATAAGGATAACCATTCTGCTCTACCCACCTCACCAATGCCTGCAGATTAAGTGAGACTGTAAGTAGAACACAGTAGATGCTCAAAAAAGAGATGTGTGAACTATTACTATTTTATCATTATCATTACTGTATTGGTCTGTTCTCACGCTGCTAATAAAGACATACCAAGACTGGGTAATTTATAAAGGAAAGAGTTTTAATTGACTCACAGTTCCACATGGTTGGGAGGCCTCACAATCATGGTGAAAGGCAAATGAGGAGCAAAGTCACATCTTACATCGTGGCAGGCAAGAGCGTGGCCAGGGAAACTCCCCTTTATAAAATCATTGGATCTCATGAGACTTATTCACTCTCATGAGAACAGTACAGGAAAGACCCTCCCCCATGATTCAATTACCTCCAACCGGGCCCCTCCCACAACACATGGGAATTATGGGAGCTACAATTCAGGATGAGATTTGGGAGGGGACACAGCCAAACCATATCAATGACTATCAATAAAACTTGAGAGGACATAAGTCCCATTTTTCCCCTTCCAATAATCATACAGCACCCCCCAAATCACCCCTCAAATATAGTCACCTACTTCAACCAAGCTCACGTCCCTCCCTGACCACCAGGGCACTGTTTGCCTCATATATTTCTCTTTAAAAGTATCATTACTTGGAACTGAACTCTCCATAGAAACCCAGAGAATAAATAGAAGCGGCAGGTTTTCAGTAGTTTCCACTCTGACTGCTTCAATTAAATAAACTCCACACAACTCTTCCATTAGCATGTGGGTGGAGAAGCCAGCAATGTCTCAGCGACCCTCTCTCCATGGTTCATTCAGACCATCCAATTATTTTCAGCCAATAACATCTCCTTAGCTGGTCTCGTTACAAGTAACCTGTGCCAATGTCTGCATGAAGAGATATGGTTGGGACAAGTCTGCTGTAACCTTCACATCTCTTACAAGTGCTGAAATTATCAATGTGTTTCGAATCATGAAATTCTTTATCAAGTACTTTTTTTTTCTTCCAGCGTTTCTCCAGCATCTTCTATTAGCAGACTCTTGAACTTATAAAAAGGTGAACAATAAATAAATGGAAATAGGAATCCTCAGCTTGGTTGAGAACGTATGAAATATAATCTATATAAGGAAAGTCCTATGCCTGGTGGGGCACTCCACGAGTCAATGTGCACCAGGCAGAGTCCCTACATCTTTCCCCATGAAGGCTTTCTTCAGGGCCACAGGTAGCCTGCTCTCTTGTTCCCACCAGATACAGCCAGGTAGCCTCTCAAAGATGTGGCTTGGCTGGCTGCCAGAGGAAGAGATTTCACCGCAGTGAAATGAAGTTGCTGAGGAACAAGAAGAGAAACCCTGGCTTTGGTGTCAGTGAGAGATGTGGGGAGTGAAGGATGAGGGTGCCCAGAGTCCACACCTGCTGCAAGGGAAGCAGTTCTGCATTTGGATTTAGAAAGCTTGAGGGTGATATAGAAAAGTGCCACCTCTCTACCAAGGAAAACAATGAAGTAGCCTGAAAGAATGATTCCAGTTTGCAAAAACTAACATGTAAGACTCTCCAAAGCAGATTGTTAAAAGAAAAAAGCCAGTTGCGACTTATCTACAGTATTCCACGCGTGGAAAAGAACACATAAGCACATGCAAAATAAAACTATGTATTTCTATTGATAGATAGATAGATAGATAGATAGATAGATAGATAGATAGATAGATAGATAGATAGATATGCATATATCTATATATATAGAGAGAGAGATGTGTGTATATATATATAGAGAGAGAAAGAGAGAACATGTGTAGAAAAACATCTGGCATGTTAAACACCTAACTATTAATAGCAGAGTCCTGAGAGAAGACTGGGTTCGGGGTCGGGGGGAGAAAACTCAGATCCCACCATTTCCAATTTTTGTATTAAGCTCATTCTGATTTTCCCCATTCTGCATGTGGGCAATTTGAGATCTTAAAAAAATTGCCCAGAGACCCAGAGAAGTCTCTGGCCTTTTGCATGAACATTGAACATCTTTGTTTTTATACCTGAAGATAATGGCCTTTGCTCCCTTGGTGCACCTGTGCATATAGTAGGTATCGTGTGCACACGCTTCCTCTAGCTAGTGACTCTCAGACGCTGCCATCGCAGTGCTTTCTCAGGTACTCTTGCTTCTGTGGCCACATCAGCATCTCTGCATCCTGACTGTCCCTACTGTGATCAGATCATACTAAACTCTCTCCAGGATTATTTCAAGAGACTCCTAAGTGGTCTCCCTGCCTTTCTCTAATCTGCCCTACACTTAACTCCAGGGAGAGTTATCTAAACCACAGATTCAGCAACATCACCACTTAAAACTCTTCAATGACTCTTGTCTATTTCCACCACAGTTCTCAACTTCAGGGTACACCAGAATCATCTGGGAGCTTCTCTAAATGCAGATTTCTGGGTCCCTCCTTCAAAGGCTCTGATTCTGCAAACCCTGATTTTTTTTTAACAAGCATTTCAGATGATGCTAATGCAAAGACTATGGGGATCAAATTTTGCAAAACACTAATCTTAGGCTAAAGAAGCCCTAGTTCCTTAGCATGGCCTTCAGATTCTTTATAACCTGGTGCTTACTTACTTCTCTAGGCTTACCTTGCACCTCTCCACACCTCACACATTTCCTTCCAGCAACACAGAACAGCTTCTTGACCCCCACTTGCTGTTTTGCCCCCAATGCTGTTGTCCTCAGCTGTCCCAAAAGGCTCTCTTTGCTCATCCACCACCACTCTTCATCTGGCTGATGCCTACACAACCTTTAAAACTCAGCTCAGGCATCACCTCCCTCAAGAAACCTTCCCCAACACTCCCAGGTTATGTTACATGCCCCCACCTCATCCATCTAATAGGTAAGGTACATGTCAGGCAAAGCCCTTACTCTGTTCCCTGGATTTCGTAGAATTCCTGGATTCTGAGGTCCTTGTAACAAGTCTGTGTCTTACTTGTCACTTGACTTCCACAAGAGCTAGCACAGAGCTTGGCACACCGTGGGCAGTTATCGGGGCATGCTGTGGGCAGTTACAGTGGTACACTCTCGGCAGTGTGCTGATGGTCGGATGAGGCCACAGCAGGGAAAGACTTTTCAGATGACATTTCCTTGAATCCACAAGAGCAAGTTGGCCAAGAGATGATAAAATTGCCCCCAACCCCTCCTCAATCAGTGTTTCTACTCAACCTAAACTTTAGTATTTTTCCAGCCTCACACACACATACAAAACTCATCTAGCAGAAGTTTGGCTCCAAAAAATTCAATAACCACTGCTACTGAGAAACAGGATTTTGCTCAACCCCCTTAGTAAACCAGACAGCCTTATGCTGGGTGAGGTTCTTACTCATCTCACAGTTTGCCACCATTCTATCTTCTGACCCTATCCTCACTACCAAATGATTTTTAATTTCTGGAAAATACTCACAAGGGCCTTACCTCTAGAGAGTAATGGCTATGCTTAGGGGCAAAAGTAAAGAATGAACTTTCCCTCTCTTCTTGCCCACAACGTGGGTTTGGAGGTCCCTCATGAGTGACTCCATGAATGTTCACCTCATTCCTGAAGGATTTGTGCTAATCAATCATAGCCCTGTTTGATCCAGGTTACCAGTTTCTGACTTGCTGCTGTACACTGGACATCACTAAAAAGAGATAGGGAATGCATTCCCAAACTTACTTGACAGACTGTCTCAAAGGACTAGTGTCCCCTGAAATATATTTTGGTAAATGCTGCTTAAGAAACTACTCAATCTTCAGATTTGCTCAACAAATGCCCCAGATATTCCAACACATTGTCTTAGGATCCGATGCTTCATTCCATTTCCAGGGCAAGCTATGGAGTTGGGGTAGAGGAAAGAATGAACCTCATTTAATAGGGATGACTTCATTTCCCTGAGACTTCTGAGGGAACCCAGTCCATCAGAAAAGGTGAACAGTAGGAGGTACTGTAGAGATTATATCCAATGCTCTTGTTTCCCAGCAAAGAATTGTAAGTGCCAGATAGCTGGGGGAAAAAAAAAGGTGTCTAACTTCACAGCCACACAGTCATGGAGCTAGGATCCAGAAAAAAGTTCTAACTCAAATTCAGAAGTCTTTCCACTACAACATGCTGCCTTCAAATCATTTATTATATCTGCAAGATATATAATACTTTCACCTCCCCTGCAGAAAAACAATATGTAGTAATGCCACTGGGTGGTTAATGCATCCTAAGTAGGTAATGTACTTCTGCAAGATCTCCCTAGATCTGTCTCTGTTTCAAAGACCCTTTCACAGCCAGGTATGATGGCACATGCCTGTAATCCCAGCACTTTGGGAGGCTGAGGTGGGCAGATCACTTGAGGTTAGAAGTTCAAGACAAGCCTGGCCAACATGGTGAAACCCCCTCTCTACTAAAAATACAAAAATTAGCTGAGTGTGGTGGTGTGCACCTGTAATCCCAGCTACTCAAGAGTCTGAGGCACAAGAATCGCTTGAGCCCAGGAGGCAGAGGTTGCAGTGAGCTGAGATCATGCCACTGCACTCCAGCCTGGGTGACAGAGTGAGACTCTTATCTCAGAAAAAAGAAAAAAAAAAAGCAAAGACCCTTTTACAACCATCCCTTTTTTCCATCTCAATCTCACTACTATCAAGTGATTTTTAAATTCTAGAAATTATACACTAAGCACTGGAAGGCAGTGCTTACCCTCTGGGGCAGTCAAATAAAGCCTTGCCCTCACTCTTTATGCATCACATGACTTTGGAAGTACTTGACATTCAAATATTGCTAATTCTAATAATGTCTCCCTCAAAGCTCTTTCTGACCCATGGAACTATTCTGTCTTGATTGTCCCATCCACAGCCAAATTTCCTAAAAAATGATGTACTATCTGTCACATCCTTACATACCATTCACTCTTTTTCATCCAATGTGGCAAAGTATCAATAGTTGATGAGTTTAATTCATTCACATTTATTGTTGTTGACATATGTGGACTGGGTTTCTGCCATCTTACTTTCTGCTTTCTATTTATTTTAATTTACTTTTTCTTTGCTTCCTCCTTTTCTTTTACTACACTGTCAGGAGCTGAGGGAGATTGTGTTTTTGTTATTAGAAAAAGAGGGAATTAATACTAAGTAGGAAAAGCGAGAATTTTACTACATGCTGTTCAAATAATTTAAAACTAACTTTTTCAGGAGCACCAATTACTCACGAACATTACATTAATTGCAAATCTTTCTTGTCTATTCATTATAGCAAAGCTGGCAGACCTCTAATTTTCTAACATTTCACAATATGTTTCATTTCTCCTCTATTCATTTAAAATTTAGGCCAGGTGCAGTGGTTCACATCTATAACCCCAGCACTTTGGGAGGCCAAGACAGGCTCTTGAGGTCAAGAGTTCGAGACCAGCATGATCAAATGATGAAACCCTGTCTCTACTAAAAATATAAAAAATTTGCCAGGTGTGGTGGCGCACACCTGTAATCCTAGCTACTTGGGAGGCTGAGGTGGGAGGATCACTTGAGCCAAGAGTTAGAGGTTGCAGTGAGCCGAGATTGCGCCACTGCACTCCAACCTGGGTGACAGATGAGACTCTATCTCAAAAAATATATATATATATATTATTTTAGTGGCTACCCTTAAAATTTTACCAGAAATACTTAGCATAACAAAGTCTAAATTATTCAGTATCTTAAATCCATCCACACTTCAATAAGACAAGGGCCTTAGACTACTTCATTTTCAATCACTGCCTCCCAATATATGTGTTCTTATCATCTAGCATTTTAGCTCTGTCCTTTTTGTTTTCTCACAGATTTTACCTTATCATCATCATCTTCATCACCGTTCATCATTATAAACAGATAATGCTTATTTACATGTACCGACATGGTTTCTGATTTATTCACTCACCATTCCTTCTTACATCTCAGATATTTTTCCTGGATCATTTTCCTTCTGAAGTCCAATCCTTCAGAAGTTTCCTTAGTGAACGTCTGCTGGTGATAAATTCTTGGCTTTTGTTCATCTGAAATTTTATTTTGTAGTCTCATTATTACTGTATAGATGATTCTAAATTGTTGGTAATTTTCCTTTGGCACTTTGAAGATATTATTCCATTGTCTTCTATCTTTTGTTGTTGTTAGAAAGTCCACCATCAGTCTAATAGCTGCTTCTTTGTTCATGATCTGTCCTTTTTCTCCAGTTGCTTTCAAGATTTATCTTCATTTAGGGGCTCTGCAATTTCACTATAATAGGTCTAGAATAGATTTATTTTTATTTAGCCTGAATGAGATTTGTTTTGCTTCCTGATTAAGAATAACTTTTATCAGTTACAGAAATTATTTCTTCAAATATTTCCTCCCCCCCATTTTCTCTGTTATCTCCTTCTGTGATCCTGATAAGACATACGTGACACATTCTCATGTGATTCTCAATGTCTCTTGTCTCTCTTTACTATTTCTCAATTATTTATCTCTTCATGCTTCATTATTTATAATTTTTTAGACCTATATTCCAGTTTACTAATTCTCTCTTCATCTTCCTCTTATCTATTGTTTAACACATTCACTGAGGTTTTAATTTCAACAATTACATTTTTTTTTCTAAAATGTCTATTTTCCACCTTTTAAAATCTGCCTGACATTTTTATGACTTCTTGTTTCTTGCTCACAGTTCATTTCATCTTTTGTATCTTTAGACATTTCATATTTAGTTGCCTTATATTTTATATCCAATATTTACAATATTTGAAGTCTTTGGAGATCTAAATCTCTTATTTCTATTCTACTAATTCCCATTTATAGTGGTTTGTTTCCTTGTATGTTTGGTAATATTTTTACTGTAGGCTTATATTTTATAGAACTTAATCTTAGGAATTCTGAGGGCCTAAACTGCCTATTCCTCTAGGCAGGACATGTTTACTCCTGGACATGTTTACTCCCTACTGACTGGGTCTTGACCCTTTCAGCTCCTCTCCTTTGCCAAGGTTTCAAGATCTAATCTCCCATTTGCAGAGTTGATATTATATTTGCCTATCAAGAAGTCCCCCTGTTTGAGTTTGCTTATTGCTCACAGTTCCCTTCTTCCTGATCTGTGTTTAACTCCCTGATTTATGAAAAATTTTTATTTGGCTTTGTTCTTCCTCTTGGTGATTTCTCTTATTTTCAAAAGTAAGATATTAATTAATTATTAAAAATTAAGGCCAGGCATGGTGGCTCACTCCTCTAATCCCAGCACTTTGGGAGGCTGAAGTGGGTGGATCACTTGAGCTCAGGAGTTTGAGACAAGCCCAAGCAACATGGCAAACCTAGTCTGTACCAAAAGCACAAAAAGTTAGCCAGGCATGATGGCATGCATCTGTGGTCCCAGCTACTTAGGAAGCTAAGGTGGGAGGATTGCTTGAGCCTAGGAGGCTGAGGTTGCAGTGAGGCGTGATCCTGCCACTCTGTCATCCAGCCTGGGTGACAGAGTAAGACCCTGTCTCAAAAAAAATTATTAAAAATTATAGTTGATTGTATTTAGCATGAAGGCCTTTCATAGCATTTTGATGCTTCAGCCCAATGTAGCCTGGGTCTGACCGCCTCACTCCATTATAACTATTCTCACAAAAGTCACTGGCAACCACATATCACGTCCAGTGGCTTCCTCATTCCAGCATTCATTCAAATTGACATCTTTGTAGCATTTGTTAATATTAGCCACTAATGCCTTGTTAAAATTCTGTGCTCCCTTGGTTTTTGCGACAGCTCTCTCTACCTCCTCCACCTCTGGTTATTCTATTTCTCTGATTATTTCTCCTCTATCTTTTCACTGACTCCAATTCCTCTATCAAAGCCTTAAATAAATGCATTCCCCCAGAGTACACTTCTTTACTTTCAGTCATGTTCTCTTCCTGGCCTCTCAAAATCACTTCTTGGTATCAATTAATGCCCATTCAAACTTATCCATCCAAATATTCATGATGCCTAAACCCATATCAGCAGCCCAGGCTCTCACACAAATGCCATTCACAGACCTGCCTGAGTCCCACTAGCACCCCAAGCTGACTACATCTAAAATGAAACTTATTCCACCTACCCACAATTGTTAAAAACTTGCTCTTTGTCCTTTGTCCTCTATCTGTGGTGATAGCATGTCCATTCCCAACGTCGTTCAAGCTAGAAGTCACACTACCCTTGACTTCGACTTTCCCTCCCCCCATGAGGTGTCTTTGTCAATTCTTCCTATCTGTCACAACTGCTATTCCCTTGATTCAGATCTTCATTTTGTCTTGTCTGGATTCTATCAATAGCTCCCTAACTCATCTTCCCCACCCTCCTCACTCCATCTTCATGGTGATATTACCACAATCTGATCACATTATCTTCCTTCCTTGACTAAAAAATTACATTTATGATGACTATAAATACTACTTAAAGTTTCCAAAATTCTATGATATAAAAAGTAAAAGGCATAGAAGATATATAGACACACTAAAAATATGCAAAAGAATAGATATGTGTAAAAGATAGATATTAAAAAACACCAACTAGTAGTTGGATTGAGGCGATAAAATTCACCACAGATTTTTCTCTTTTGTCTATTTTTCATAATGAGGTTATACTACCTTTTCAACTGAAAAAATAAACTTATTTTTTTAAATTAAAACTCTGATGCGTTCCCATCACCTATAGCAGAATTTTCTAAAGTGCTTTGAGCTGTTAACCTGTCTTAGGTGAAGAAAAACAAAAGGAAATTTGATGATCAAATAACTTTGGGAAATACTTGATAGACAAAGTTAAACAGGTCTCTTTGCTGCATGATTTCTTGGGGTTTTTGAATTATTAATGTTCATTATGAATCTTCAAATGGGGACAAGAGTATTCAGTGATACCCAAGGTGATTTCATCTTTAAACTCTATTTCTGCAGAATATATCAAAGGACAGAACACTTTTTTGGAGTCTCTGCCCTGTAGGAAAAAAGAATGCAACCTACGAAGCTTTTCTTAGCCTGGTTCTGCCCATTTCAGACTCCTCCCCCACATCCTCTCTTCCCAGTCGGTATTAGGTTTCTATTGCTGCTGCAAAAATGACCACAATCTTGGTGGCTTCAACAACACAAATGTATTCTCTTATAGTTCTGGAGGTTGGAAGTCCAACACAAGTCTCACTGAACTAAAATCAAGGTGTCGGCAGGATTGTGCTCCTTTCTGAAGGCTCTGTGGGAGAATCCCTTGCCTTGCCTCTTGTGTTTCTGGAGGTCACCCACACTCCTTGGCTTATGGCTCCTTTCTCCATCTTCAAAGCCAGTTAAATTCAGAGTGAGTTGAGCTTTTCTCACCTTGCATTACTCTGACTCCTTCCTCTGCATCCTTCTATTTTCAAGGACATTTGCGACTACATTGAGGCCCGCTGGATAATCCAGGATAATCTCCCTACTTTAAGATCAGTTTATTGGCAACCTTAATCCCATCTACAACGTTAATTCCTCTTTGCATGTAAGGTAACATCTTCACAGGTACCAGGGATTAGGATGTGGACATTTGGAGGGCGGGAAGCATATTCTGCCAAGCATATTCTGCCTACCACACCACCTTTTACATTTCCTTACCTTTCTTCCATAGTACCCTCTACACTTTTCACCAAAGTCACCCATTATTCTCAGAGATAAAATTTTTCATACCTCTACTTTCCTCTACCTCTAATACCCATTCCCAGCCTCACCATTGTCTTATCTATCCAGAGCATTCCTACTTATCCATTGAAGTCTTGTTCAAATCTCACTTCCTCTATGAATATGTCCCTGAATCCTCCAAGTACAATGGGACACTCTGGGCTCCTATATTATTTTGTTCATGTCACCCAGATAACACTCATCATACTGTATTGCGTTCATAATAACATAACAGCTAATACTAATTCAGCACTTACTAATGTGTCCATCACTGTGCTATGTGCTTCACCCACATTATCTCATTTTCTCTTCACAGCAACCTTATCAGGTAGGCATTATTGACCCTTCGTCTCCTCTTCCAGCCCTAGATGATGAGTATTTACAATGCGTGAACCCTCCATGCCTCCTTCAATTCCACACCATCAACACCTCATTCAAGCTCAGTTCATTTGGATCTGTTTAACTGCACTGCTAGTTCCCTGAGCCAAAAATGGCCACCCTACTAAATGCTGGAATCAAAGCTTTCCTGTAGGTCACACTGAAGGCCTATGACATCTGATCTATCTCAAGTCTTGGGATCAGGAGCAAATATGACTGAACTTGGTACATGACAGATCACAATGCAGCCCAGCTGTTTGAAGAGCATCACACAAAGCCCTCGATGAGCAAGAAAGAACAGCTTGTAAGGCAAGTGCTGCATCAGAAGCAGATTTCTGCTGTAGCACCTGCAGACACCACTGTGGTGTCCATTTGTTCATGTACCCCTTCTAAAAGAATGAGCCATCCAGGCCTGACACAGTGGCTTACACCTGTAATCCCAGCACTTTAGGAGGTCAAGGCAGGCGAACCACTTGAGCTCAGGAGCTTGAGACCATCCTGGGCAACATAACAAAACCTCGTCTCTACAAAAAATACAAAAATTAGCCAGGCATGATGGTTCATGGCTGTGGGTCCCAGCTACCTGGGGTCTGAGATGGGAGGACTGCTGGGACCCAAAAGACAGAGGTTGCAGTGAGTTGAGATCACGCCACTGCAATTCAACCTGGGTAATAGAGCAAGACCCTGCCTCAAAAAAAAAGAAAAAAAACTGAGCCATCCATCACTGGCTGATGATTCAGCCCTTAAATCCACCATGGAATAAATATTTGTTGAGTATAGCCCGTTACATATTAGTATAAAATAAATTCACTGATTAATAAGCACATCAGTATATTGAATGGCAACATTTCTTCATATAATAATAGTTCCTGAAGACATGTCACACTGGGGGCATAGACAATGAATAAAACCAGGTTCCTGCCTGTGAGGATGTCATGGTTCCATAGGAATAACAGACCAGAAAACAAATTTGTACAATTGGGCTGTGATGTGATAATAAAACCCCTGGACAGTTGCTTTATTGCATAAGCCTCAGGTTCCTCATCTTTGCATTGGGGATAATTATAGTATCTACCTCTATAGGATTTGTGTGAGGATCATAAGAGTTATGCATTTAGGGAGCTCAGATGGACAGGAAGACACAGGGGGTGTTTTGGTTTGGTTTGGTTTGGTTGTTTTTTTGTTTGTTTGTTTGTTTGTTTGTTTGAGACGGAGTCTTGCTCTGTTGCCCAGGCTGGAGTGCAGTGGTGCAACTTCTGCCTCCTGGGTTCAAGCAATTCTCGTGCCTCAGCCTCCCAAGTAGCTGGGATTACAGGCGCGCGCCACCACACCCGGCTAATTTTTTGTATTTTTAGTAGAGACAGGATTTCACCGTGTTAGCCAGGATGGTCTCGATCTCCTGACCTCGTGATCCGCCCACCTCTGCTTCCCAAAGTGCTGAGATTACAGGCATGAGCCACCGCACCTCTCCACAGGGGGAGTTTTCTATAGAAATAGTCTCATCCCAGGGGTGCCCATAAGGGAAAGGATGGTCCTTGCTGCTCTACCCTAGGGTTTCTCTTTGACGCCAAGTTATGCCATACATGATGTTAGCCTAAAGAACTTGGGCTGAACTGTTTACAGCCAGTAATTTTACAATCCTTAACAAAGAAAGTGTAATCAATGGTTACATTTGTGCAGGGTATTTGTGGGGGCTTTGGAGGATGGAGGAGCTTACTGCTTGTATTTATTGTGACTCTAAATCTTTAATAATAAAACAAATGTAAAAAAAAGTTTGCCATCAGACTAGAAGTTCCAATAAACGAAGTGGCAGAAATTAGTGGCTATACATTTTATCATGAGGAATGTTTAGACTCTGAAGGGTAATAAATAAATGGACAATGAAAAAAATTAAAATAAAGAGCTCAGAACAGGGTCTGGCACCTAGAAAACCCTGATTAATGTTGACAATGCACAAAGATCTGTGGAAGCAAAGAGGGGAATGGGTGCTCATGCAGAGCTGGGAGACACTTCCTGGTGATGTTTAGGCTGGGCCTGGAAAGATAAGGAAATGTTTACCCACCCAGAGAAACAGGGGAAGAAGAATTTAGGCTTAAATTTTTAGTTTCGTTTAGGGAAGAAGAGTTTAGAGAAAATAGCAAGGACAAACGCATTAAGATTTGAGCTAGGCCAGGCGCGGTGGCTCACCCCTGTAATCCCAGCACTTTGGGAGGCTGAGGCGGGCAGATCACCTGAGGTCGGGAGTTTGAGACCAGCCTGATCAGCATGGTGAAATCCCATCTCTACTAAAAATACCAAATTAGCTGGGCATGGTGGTGCATGCCTGTGGTACCAGCTACTCAGGAGGCTGAGGCATGAGAATCGCTTGAGCCCCAGAGGTGGAGGTTGCAATGAG
>NW_012106363.1:2241398-2277702 GCF_000951045.1 Mandrillus leucophaeus
TTTTTTTTGAGACAGTCTCCCTCTGCCATCCAGGATGGAGTACAGTGGTGTAAGCTCAGCTCACTGCAAACTCTGCCTCCCAGGTTGAAGTGATTCTTGTGCTTCAGCCACCTGAGTACCCAGGATTTCAGGTGTGTGCCAGCATGCCCAGCTAATTTTTATAGTTTTAGTAAAGACAGAGTTTTGCCATGTTGCCCAGGCTGATCTCAAACTCCTGACCTCAAATGATCTGCCCACCTCAGCCTCCCAAAGTGCTGGGATTACAGGCATGAGTCACTGTGCCTGGCCTCATCCATACACTTTATCCTCTCATCTCCTGGCTGGATGACTCCAGGGTGAACTTAAAATCACTTGTAGAGATGGAAGGAGCCTGGATCCCTGAGTTATTGCTTGGAGGATTGCTGCCCAGGAAAGCTGCCAAACCAGGAACGTCACATTAGACTGAGGAAAAGCAGTATATAAAGTTTTATTGTGTTAAGGCACTGATATTTCACAGTGTATTTGTTACCTCAGCAGAGCCTAGCATTACTTACCTTAACACAATATAAAACCTTATCTTGAGCTTAAACAATAACTAGGAGTTGTTCACTAAAATTTAGATTTGTGTGAGAAAAGGCTGGAAAGGTATTCAGGAATCAATTTGCAAAGGAGCATAAATGCCTCACTAAGGACTTTGGGCCTTGTCCTATAATCAATGGGAAGTTATTAAAGATTTTGACTAGGGCAATAGCAAAATCAAAGGTGTGCTTTTGAAAGATCACCCTGCAACAGGGAGGAAGGAGAACCTGGGTAGAAGTGGGGCTGAAAGTGGAAATTCAGTTATTAAAGACCATTAGTTAGTGAGGCCTTGAAGGCAAAGAGTATCATGCCCAGCATTGCCCCAGGGCTTAGCCCAGTGCAGGTCCTCAGTGCAGCTGGGTGGATGGAGAGATGGATGGGTGGACAGGCAGATGTTATTACAGAAATCCTAGTGAGAGATGATGAGGCATGAACTAGAATGGTGGCAGTGGGGATAGAGAGTAAGGGACAGACTGGAGATGTATTTAAGGAGTCTGAGTGAACAAGGCTTGGGGACCCGTTGGCTGTAGAGATGATGAATTTCCAAGAAACATCAAGTTCTGGGGCTTGAAGTCAGAGCCTAGAGGCAGGGAAGATAAACAGTAGAGGAGAGCCCTGTCATGAGCCAGGCTTTCAGAAGGACCATCTCGAGACCTGGTCTTTTTCCAGACTTTCAACACATATTTTCCTACAATCTCTGCAAAAGGTTTTGCACCCCCCACAGAGATAGAGTAATTAAAAGAAGAAGATGTATCCATTTCCTAATATTTCCTGGCTGCTATTACCAGGTCTCTGGAAGGTCTGTATTCTCCCTTCATTCCCCCTCACTCCTTTCTGTGGAAAGTAGTGTTTTCTCACAAATTCTCTGCCTTAATCTCTTGGGGGTTCCTCACTTTTCTGATTCTGTGATTCCTCATTTTGAAATTCCTCCCACTTTAGAAGTCAATGATGTTCTATGACAGGAATCAATAAACTTTTTCTGTAAAGGTCCAAAGATAAGATATTTTAGGCTTTGTGGGCCGTGCAGACTGCCACAACTCCTCAACTCTGTTGTTAAGCCATAGATAATACGTAAATGAATGAGCATGGCTGTTTCCCAATAAAACTTTACTTCCAAAAACAGGCAGTGGGCCAGATTCAGCCTGTGGGCCACCGTTGGCCAACCCTGCCCTAGACAGACCCAAAGCCATATTGGAGTGGAAACCACAGCCAGAAAGGAGAAGATCCGATCCCTGGTCTTCTTTTACTGTGTCACCATGAGCAAAGACCATAGAATCTCCCTGGACCCGAGTTCAGGAATAATAGGGATATTGTTATCAGTTATTCCTGCCATCCCTATATTGCAAACAAAACAACTGACTACTGTTACATCCCAACCATGTGCCAGGGACTTTCTACTCCATATTTCATCGAATCCCCAGAGGAACCCCATGATGTATTATCACATCCACTTTTCAGATGAGAAAGGCAGGTTTCAGAGAGGTTTACTTAACAAGGTCTGTATTAGTCTGTTCTCACGCTGCTAATAAAGACATACCCAAGACTGGGTAATTTATAAAGGAAAAAGGTTTAACCCTTCACATGGCTGGGGAGGTGTCACAATCATGATGGAAGACAAAGGAAGAGCAGAGGCATGTCTTAGATAGCGGCAGGCAAGAGCATGTCCAGAGGATCCCACCTTTATAAAACCATCAGATCTCATGAGACCTGTTCGCTATCACCAGAACAGCAGGAGAGAAACCTGCCCCCATGATTCAATTACCTCCCACCAGGTCCCTCCCACAACACATAGGGATTGTTACAATTCAAGGTGAGATTTGGGTGGATGGGAACACAGAGCCAAACCATATCAATGTCACATTGCTTAAAAAAAAAAAAGGCAGAGCTAGGATTTGACTGTGGATTCACCTGGTTTCAAGTTCAACCCCCTTCCAGTATATCACACTGTTCCCCAAGGAGAGCTACTGCCAGGGAAAAGCTAGCTGACCAGCTCTGGCCAGAGAGGCCCTCAACCTCACCACCACTTCCCCAGGTCTGGTCCTCAGCTTGCAAGGTGAAGAGTTAATTGACCTGTCTCTCTTGGACAAACCCCCATTAACCAAGCTCATAAAAGACTTATTATAATTCAGAATGCCAAAGTGTCTGTTTCTCATGGGGGATCCCATTCCTCATTTTTTGTAACTAGAATGTTCTAGTCCCTAAATCAGTACACACCCCTTCCCAATATCAGGGCACACAAAGGTCAAATTAAAATCCCAGTGGTTGTGGAATCAGCCAGGGGAAACGGGAAGCCAAGGTGAGGCCCAACTCATGATCCATCTCTGGACATAACAGGGCCTGGAATCCTCATGGCCCCAAATTCAGGTCTCAATGACCAGGACATTGCTGTCCACTGCACCTTTCTGTTCTCTCTCTGCCTCCCCATTTTCCCGGGAAGGAAAACTGGTCACTGGTGGTGGAGGTATCTGAAGATGGACAGACATACAGTCTCTGCTTTTCAGACCTGTTGCTGTTCTTCTCCACAGAGATCTGAACTAATAGAGACAGGCCCAGAGTGCAGCACGAGAGGTGCAAGTCAGACCTAGGGCATAACTTGATGGCTCAATACCTCCCTTTTAATGACTCATTCTTTCTTTCTTTCTTTAATAAGTGTTTATCTTACTCCAAACACAAATTCATTTTAGGAAACTTCAAAACTACACTAAAGAAAATAATTATAAATCAGCCATAATCCACCATCTTAACATAATTGACTGAAGACTTGGTCAATATTTTGGAATACAGACATTCAACCTTTTTTCTATACATGGTAGTATATATACACATAAGAATGTACATATATGCATATGTACGTACACATACACATATATGCTTTTATAAGACTGGCACTGTCTTGTATATGCTTCCTGATCACTTTTTTTCTTCACTAAATAATATATGGCAAACAATTTCTTTCCTTTTTTCTTTTTTTTTTTTTTTTTTTTTTTTTTTTTTTTTTTTTAGAGTTTCACCCTGTCACCCAGGCTGGAGTGCAGTGGCATGATCTCGGCTCACTGCAACCTGCACCTCCCAGGTTCAAGCAATTCTCCTGCCTCAGCCTCCTGAGTAGCTGGGATTATAGACGTGCACCTCCACACCCAGCTAATTTTTGTATTTATAGTAAAGACGGGGTTTCACCGTGTTGGCCAGGCTGGTCTCGAACTCCTGACCTCAAGTAATCCACCCGCCTCAGCCTACCAAAGTGCTGGGATTACAGGCGTGAACCACCACACCCAGCTGGCAAACAACTTCTCATGCTGCCATCTTATCTTCCTGATCATTAATTCAATGGTTGCATGATAGCCCATTACAAGTATGTGCCATAATTCATTTTCCCAGTTCCCCTTCTGTTGAACTCCTTCTTCCTTTAGCTGCATTAATATCCACCAATTTGACAATAGCTTGTCCTGGGAACCTTCAAGTCTCTTAATCCCTTGCCTTATTTTTATTAGTCATGCTCTCTGCCTCTCCTATCTGAACCATTCTTCCTCACAGCACGCTCTGGGGTCTAAATAAGGTGTGCGCATTAAAGCCTTCTGTGTGCTGTAGAGCATGGTCCCCAGGGAAGTGCTGATTGAGCCTGCGTATGAGAAACCGACAGGAGGCTGGGATTAGCACCAGGGAAGAATGTACCGTGGAGTGGGGTTGGGGAATGACCTTGGGTTTTCTATCCCCGGCCTCTCCCTCCAAGGAACTGCAGAAACCCACACTAGAGAACAAGGGAGTGGGACTGGGCAGGCAAAGGCCAAGGTGCATCAGTGCCCAGCATCGTCAACTGGGACAGCCCACGGTGCTCCTGTACTGACTGCAATCACTCATGCAAACACATAGGCACATGCACATGCACACACACACACACACACACACACACACACACACACACACCAGAGTCTGCCAAGAATATGAAGCTCCTCGATGTCAATGTCAGAATGAAAAAGTCCCCTTCTTCCTGTGGCTGCTGAGAGAGCAATGAGCATCTGGGCTCTGGATTCAGACTCTCTGGGTTTGAATTCCCAGCTCAAATCCTACCAACTACAGGGCCTTGGGAACACTGCTTAACTTCAACACAGCTGTACACTGCACCTTTGTAAACTGGTGATAAAATAATGTCTACCTTACAAGACTATTTGAGAAGCATGAAATAATGTACATTAAGTGTTAACATATATGCCCAGCACCTAGTAAAGGCTTAGCAGGCATGAGCTATTTTTATTATTATTATTATTATTATTATTGTTATTACTGCTGTTGTTAACAAAGGTTAAGTGACATCTCAGAGCCTGCTACACAGAGAAAAACCTGAGCCTTGATAAATTCCAGCTCACTAGGGCCCATAACAACTCCATTATCACAGCCATAAACCACTGGGGGCACCTTCAGCACGCTGGCTGATATAATGCTGTACGCTGGATGACAGAGGCCAACCCATAAATAAATCAGACCAAGCTTCAAAACCAGAGCGTGCAGCCTCCTAAAACTTACCAGTGTGCTTGTCATTTCAGCTTCCACCCTTTTTCCATCAGCAGGGTCCCAGGGCCTAAGTTTCCACAACCTGTCACCACCTGCAGGTCTAATTAAGAAGGGAGGCTGGGTGTAGCAGTGTGCACTTCTAACCCTAGCTACTCAGGAGGCTGAGGCAGGAGGATCAGTGGAGCCCGGGAGTTCCAGGCTGCTGTGAGTTGTGATTGCACCATTGTACTCCAGCCTGGGCAACAGAGCAAGACCCCATCTCTTAAAAAAAAAAAAAAAAACGGGAAAAAAGAAGAAGGGAAGTGGGAAGCATCGTGGTGGAAGCAAACAAAGGCACAAGTAGGAGGCGTGTGGGGATGATGTAATCGGCAGGGGAGCTGTCTGAGGATGCACAGACCATATAGTCTTTACTTTTCAGAGCCTGTTGCTGTTCCTCTCCACAATGATCTGAACTAACAGAAACAAGCCCAGAGTATAGCATGAGGGATGCAAGTCAGACCTACGACATAACCTTATGGCTACAACAACAGTTAAAACAGTGGCTGAGAAGTCAAAGTTGTTTTAGCGTATCTTTCCTCCAGGGTGTCATTAAAAAGAAAAACAGATTGGATCTCCCTGGTTCAGGCCAGACTTCCCCCGCAGAGGGGAAGAAGAGGACGGTGAAACGGGGAAGAGGAGGCAGTGAACAAAATAGGAGGGAGACACATGCTGTACCTGTTGGTCACATGCTCACTTTACTCAGAGATCAACTGCATAACAAGTTCATATGCTCTAAAGTCAATCATGACATTAATTCCAAAAGATTTATTTCCTCGCCTGAGTTGAAAGTCCTGTATTGACACATGTCTGCTACTTGGCACTCTTCTTGTAAATTAGTGCCTCTTTCCATCAGGGTCTGCATGCTGATGAGAGCAGGTGGTTTTTAGTAGCAGAATCAGGCTTCGGCTGCCTGGTTTGAAATTATACTCTAGGGTGCAGCTAGATCCCAAGCAATTCACTCCTTCTAGGCTGACAACATCACCACCACCCCACCCCACCCATCATGGGAGAAGGTGATCTTCCTGAGCTCTGTGAGATGGGATGGGGTTCCTTCCCTGCTCCCTCATTCTCTTCTTCCCATACTCACTTCTTCCTGAGTCAAGGTCTTTGGTAAGGCTGTAAAAGACGCACTTTGTTAGGATAATGACACCCCCGGGTTCTCCTTTAAGAGGCTGTAGATAAAAACAAACCAAGGGTTTTTGGTCATACGGAGGTTTTACTTGGAAGACTTGGCAAGACATGCAGTGCCCAGGGTTGGGCCTATGATGAAGCCCTTCAGGGTGGAGCTGGGACTCTGCGGGGAGAAGCAAGAGCCTGAAAAGACCAAGAGGGTCCCAAGGTGGGAAGGGGACAAGAAGGAAGGGGATCAGAGAGAAAAGAGCCTCCCAGGCATCTAGTAATAGGAGTTCGATACGGACAGAAAGGTGGTCAAATGAAGCAGGAAGGAAATGGCTTACATCCTCTGGACTTTGTGTGTTTTTCTTGGTCGAGTGAGGGTAAGACTTTCATTCTGGCAATAGTTCACACAACCACACCCCACCAGATGTCATGGGCATTACCAAGGGCTTTGTCCTACACCGAGACTCTGTCTGTCTTTTTCTGGTGGCACACTGAGAGCCCAAGAAGGACCACATGAAAAGAGTAACAGCAAATAAGGATTTGTAGTTTACTGCCTTTCAGGTGCTGGTCCAAGCACTGTATGCATATTAATTCATCTAGTTTTCTCCACAGCCCTCTTACAAGCATAGCTCATATCCCCATTTTATAGACGAGGAAACTGAGGAGCAGAGAGGTTAAGGAATTGCACAAGGCTACACAGCTAGGCAGTGGATGAAGCTGGGATTCAAATCCAGGCAGTCTGGTTTCAAGGAAAGGCCGTGGGCCAGGATCAGAGCTGAGGAATAGAGCTTGAGGCCATGTCAAGAAATGTGGAACAAGGAGATAAAAAAGATAAATGGGAGAGAAGGTCAGGGGCAAACATGAGTCATAAGGGAAGAATCCATGAGTGCCTAGAACATCTTCTAGCATTCAGGACTTATTTGGGGGTGCAAAGAAGTATGGGGCATGGTGTGTGGATGGTCCCACCTGGCTTGATGGGCCAGGAGTAGTAGATGTACCAGATAAGCAGCACGTTAGAGAGTGAGATACTGACAGGTTCTGCATCTCCACCGACTACTCCTGCATGAGACCTTTTTGCCCTCTCTGATCCTTTCACTATATCACATAGGAAGAGCCCACTAATGAATCAACACATATTAATTGAGAAGCTCCCATGAGCTAGGAACTGTGCTAGGTGCCAGGGGCATAGGAGAGTGAACAAGACACAGTCCTGCCCTTAGGTGCTTGCATTCAAATGGGCCCGGAGGAATAAATTTTGAGCAGGAAAAGGAGAGAGAGGGTGGACCCATCTGAAGGGATGCTTTGAAAATAAAATTCCAGATACAATCTGGAAACAAAGCAATGGTTTCACAGCCCTTCTGTGTCAATCTGCAGGGAATGTCAGCATTAAGCAAACCAATTTGATCACTTTAGGGAATTCTCTTGCACGTGGTACAGTAAGTTTTTAAGGTTTAGCTAAACACCAATAAATTGTTCCAATAATCTCATAATAATCAGTCATTCGGATCATTTTCATGAATTCCGTATTTTTTAAAGTGATATTTGAACGCACTTTGCAAATTATGATGCCTCCCCCAAATGGTATCTAAAGCTCATGATAATTTTCAGTGACAGTATTTGTGTGAATATGGACACCATTCATTCTTTTATATATTCCACAAGCGATTATTCGGTGCCTGCTCTATGCTGGGCACAGCATGCTGTGTTTGCCCTCAAGGATCTACGGCATAGCAGGGACACACTATTGTGTGCCAATTACAATATGGCCACGAGGCACTGAGTGGGGTGAGTACCCAGTACTAAGGAAGGCCTAGACTTGTGGAATAAGAGGCCACATGAAGCTAGGAATTCACATCCTAGCTAAGACCCGCAGGATGTATAGAATGGCCAATAAAATACCCAAATAAGAATCCTGCTGTCAGCTGGGCACGGTGGCTCATGCCTTTAATCCCAACACTTTGGGAGGCCGAGGCAGGCGGATCTCTTGGGGTCAGGAGTTCAAGTCCAGCCTGGCCAACATGGTGAAATCCCGTCTCTACTAAAAATACAAAAATTAGCTGGGCGTAGTGGCGTACGCCTGTATTCACAGCCACTCAGGAGGCTGAGGCAAAAGAATCACTTGAACTGGGAGATAGAGGTTGCAGTGAGCCGAGATCGCACCACTGCACTCCAGCCTGGACTGCAGAGCGAGACTCCGTCTCAAAAAAAAAAAAAAAGGAATCCTGCTATCACTTCTGGAGAGAATAAAAGCTCCAGATTCAGAAAAGCCTAGGTGTAAATCATAGCTTACCAGTTGGGTGTTACTGGGCAAATTCCTTCATTTCTGTGAGCCTCTGTTTCCTGATTTCGAAGATAAGCACACCAACATTCACTTTCCAGGCTCAGTTTAAGGATCACTTGTAAATTGCCCAGCACAGCGCCTGGCACACAGTACATACTTAATAAACGGGAGCCATTGTTTGTGTGATTGTGGGAAGTCAATAAACAGTTGTTCCGTTCAACAGACCAGGAGTAACCCTGAGCTGACAGACACAGGCAGCCAGGGAAAATAAAGGAAAAACGTTACCATATTTCCTCATTAACACCTGACTTCGCTTTGGAGATAAGAAGATTTTTCTTCCCTCTTCTCTCATACATTGTGATTAACTAACCTACTCCAAAGTGGTAGAAATGCCACTTCCCCCTCCAATAAGTAATAAGGTGAAATTTTTCTACATGCTCTGGGCCACCTCTGGTCTCATCTTTGTGAGCCAGCAGGAAGACTCTCCTGAGTGCTGAGGGTGACTGTAATTGAATCATTTGGCATGAAATTGGGGAATGCACCATAATAAATCAGACCCACTCCTGCATCCTGAAAGAAGCAGGCACCTAAGAGACTCAGATGCCAGATCTAGCTGGGAGGCCCCAGCTGCTGGGGCCATAGAAGGTTGCATGCATTTCTGCACAGTTGTTGAAAGCAAGGCTATTGACAGGTCGTGCCACCTATCCTTCTGACTCCAGAACACCGTGCACTCACCCAGTGGACATAGACAGAGCCTTTGATGTGTGCAGACGTGCTCAGAAAAGCAGATTGCTCAGGCAGCAAAAACAGATAGTGGGAAAAGCAGAGGCTCTGAGTCTGACAGTCTAGTTCAGGACCAAATCTTTATTCCATCTCTTGCTAGCTGTGTGTCTTTGGGCAAGTTACTCAACCTGACTGAGCTTCCTCATTTGTAAAAATGAGGATTATAAAAATACAACCACATTAGTTTCCTATTGCTGCTATAATAAACACTGCAAATTTAGTGGCTTAACACAACACAAATTTATTCTCTTACAGTTCTAGAGCTCAGAAGTCTGAATTCAGATTCACTGGACTAAAGTCAAGATGTCAGCAGGGCTGGTTTCTTCCAGAGCATCTGAGAGGAGAATTCATTTCCCTGCTTTTTCAGCTTCTAACAGCCACTTGTACTTCTTGGTTCATGGCCCTTTTCTCCGTCTTTAAAGTACATCACTCCAACTGCTGCTTTATCACACTGCCTTCTCCTCTGACTCTGACCCTTCCGGCTCCCTCTTATAAGGAAGGGCCCTTGTGATTACACCAGGCCCATGTGGATAATCCAGGATAAGCCCAATCTTAAGATCATTAACTTCTGTCTGCAAAGTCCCTTTTGCCGTGTAAGGTATCATTCACAGATTCTGGGGATTAGGATGTGGACATATTTGTAGGGGTCATTATTCAACCCAACGACACTACAAAAGAACAAAAAACACATGTATGTAAAGTACCTAACACAATGCCTGGGACTCAACAGGCCCTTGGTAACCTTCCCTCCTTTCCTCTTCCCCCTGGACCCCCACGGGACACTTGTGCCTGGAGGGATCATTGCATAGGCGCGCCTTGCCTTTCATGCCATAGACACCATACCGTGTCTTCACAGCTGACTCATCCAGCTCCACTTGGAAGCTGCATATCTTACCACTGAGACTCTGACTGTTCCTGACTCTCTGATGAGGCACCTCTCGTCATCTGTGACATTCTTCTGGTCAGGGGCTGTTTGCTTTCAAGGAAAAGAAACCTTCTTGGGCTAGATTGAGTCATTGTAGGGCTACAACAAGCAATCAAGCATCCAGAGACAGGAAACTGGGTCGCAAGGGACTTGGAAACTCCACAACTCTCCGTCTGGACCTTGGCACTGGACCTCTGCTTCTCTCTGCTTAATCCTCTCAAAAGACCAGCTTTGGGGCAAGGCTTTAGAGTCTCCCCGAATACATTCAGCTTGCCCGTGGGCCTGGCTGGCCCTGGCTGCAACTCTGGCCCCAACATTGCATGAATGTCCCTTGCCCAACACCATCCCATCCAGCCAGTCTCTATATCCTTTCATTCTGTTGATCAACAGAGATTGGTTGGCTCAATGCATTGGTGATACCCTTGAGTTAGGTGTCTGCCCCAGCTCAATCAGCCCTATGGGTAAGGGGCTGAGATGGCAGAGGACAGACCTACACCCTTAGATCTCTCTCCACACCTGGGAGAGAGACAGCATTCTCCAAAAAAGGCGATCTGGGCTGACACTCACTCCAAAACACAGATATTTGACAACCACCTTTTTTTTTCTTTTTTTTTTTTTCTTTTGAGACAGAGTCTCACTCTGTCACCCAGGCTGGAGTGCAGTGGCACAATCTCAGCTCGATGCAACCTCTGCCTCCTGGGTTCAAGTGATTCTCCTGCCTCAGCCTCCTGAGTAGCTGGGACTACAGGAGCACACCACCATGCCCGGCTAATTTTTTTTTTTTTTTCTTAGTACAAATGGGGTTTTGCCATGTTGGACAGGCTAGTCTTGAACTGCTGACCTCAGGTGATCCACCTGCCTTGGCCTCCCAAAGTGCTGGGATTATAGGCATGAGCCACCATGCACGGCTGACAAACCACCCAATCTCTAAAAGGGATCCAGAACTCTGCTCATATTCAAAAGTGACCATTAGTTTTATTAGTGCTTGGAATACCCAAGAATCATTAATAACAAACTGCCTAATGATTAAGAATGAGAACTCCATGAATTGCTAATCACAAATTCCCACTTCCTTGCCTTGGAAGCTGGCAGCCTAGTGAAGCAAAAGGCACCAAATGGGCCCAAAGTCTAATGCTGCCAGCTGCTCTGCCCCTAGAAGCAAAGATGTCCACTTCCTCCAAGGCTTCAGAAAGCCCGAAACATACATAACAGTGCCTAATTTGGGAACTTTAGAAATGTCTTTCTCTATTGTTAGACCTAAGACAATTTTTCAGCAAGACAAGACAGCCCTGCTGTCTGAGCTTTCAATGACTAATGCAAAAATCACCCATTTAAGGAAATACAGAGTTGAGTCTTGATTTCAAAAAGCCAAGAATTAGAAGGCAGGCAGAGAAAGAGATAGAATCTGATCTGTTGATCAGACCACAACTTGCCCACACCCCAGAATAATGGGAGATGGAGTCACCATGCCCTGGAGGTATCATTGGTGTCATTTGTAACTAAGATCTTATGGGCCTCATTGGCTGTTCTCCCAAAAAGGATGTGAGGACATCCCTGTGTAGGTGAGCCTCCTCTCATCCCCCTAGTCCACAGAAAGGTAGCCAAATCAACATGAGCTGGCACCCATCTAGAGCCCTCTAGACCTCGTCTGTTTCAAACACACTGGAGAAATGGAGGTAGTTTAGAAGACTCTTCATTGAAACAGTGGTACTCCTGCCCATGGGGGGAGGCGGGAATCCTTCTAGGCCAGAGTTGGCAGGGTTCTGCCTTGCTGCCGAGCCCGGCGTAACGGAACACAGAGGGAATGGGAGTGAGATTCGTGCTGCGTATGTTTATCAGCCCGTTTCCAATTTTGTGTCTGAAATCAAACAGCCAAGGATCTGCATGCCTTGAATTTTAATCTGTCCCTTTAGGGCAGTCACAGGTTATGAATACAGAGTTCCCGGCATGGTGAGCCAGATATGTACATATATTTATCCTGTGCGTGCCTTTACCAAGGCCTCAGCATAGAGGTCCTGCTGGTCTTATTTTAGCCGAAATTCTTGTGCCAAAAAAAAAAAAGAGGCATTTTTATTTCCATCCAATAAACACCATCTGACCATGCTCTGGAGGCAGCCAGGTAGCTGATGAAATCTCATTTCCTCTCTTGAACAGTGATCTACTCTGACACCTCAGTCCCCAGGTGACCATGTTCGGAAAGAACTTCGTTTATCAGGGATGTTTGGCCTCCACGAAAACAGATTCTTCATTTTCAAAACATCTTCTCCATGGTGGCAAAAAGAAACCAAATACTCATTCTATGGGGCCTCAAAATTGAAATTGAAGTTAAAATGAATATCAAAAAATAAAACATTAGAATTTTATGAGTAGCCATTGATTTTTAGATATTTTGAATGTATGGATTTCTTTTATGTGGTCTTAATGTTATGCATTCCAATATCTTTGGCCCTGCTCAGGATTTTTAAAAGTTATATGTTGTCTATAGATGTGAAGGTTGAGTTCTAAATTATGAAAAAAACAAAGCGATGCTTTTTTTTTTTTTTTTTTTTTTTTGAGACAGGGTCTGGCTCTGTCACCCAGGCTGGAGTGCAGTGGCAAGATCTCGGCAAACTGCAACCTCCGCCTCCCAGGCTCAAGGGACCCTCCCACCTCAGCCCTACAGGCATGCACCAAGATGCTTAGCTAATTTTTGTATTTTTTGTAGAGACAAGGTTGCACCATGTTGCCCAGGCCGGTTCTGAATTCCTGAGCTCAAGCATTCGGCCTGCCTCAGCCTCCCAAAGTGCTGGGATTACAGGTGTGAGCCACCACACCTGGCCAAGATACATTTTTTGAGTAGGAAAAGATAACACCACAAGCAACTCCAGAAGTTTCCTGTAAATCAAAGTACCTGACATTCAACTTGGACTCTTAACCAATTCTAAGTCTACATATTTAGCAAGTGTATACTGAATGGCTGATTGGGATTTAATCCTATTTAACTTGCAAATATGAAGAAAGAAAAAAATTGAGACAAGTTTTTTTTAAGGCAAATTGGTTTTATTTTTGCAGAATCAAAGGGCAGTGCAGCTTTCTTTCCCCATTTCAGGCTGTCTTCAAGATGTCTGTTTAAACCTAATCAAAGACTTCTTCCCTTGCATACCATATCAGTGTTTCTGAAATTATGGGTGATCAACCACCATAAAGCTGGAAAAGTATGAAACCATGTTTTGTTTTGCTTTTAATTTAAGGTCTAGTTTGGCAAATGGATTGAATTATGTAGTGAGCCTACAAACTACATGTCAATTAAACTTCTTCTGGGCTTGATAAAGAAAAAAAGAAAATTCAACCTTCTACGAGGGGAAAACTTTGGCCATGAGCCACTTATGCAAACATAATTGCAGAAAAGAACCCCAATTTGCACAAAGACATTTATCTTTGTACTTTTCCTACTTTAAATCAGTCTCAATGCTAAATGGGCCCCTTGCAGTTCATTGATTTCTTTCTCCGTTGCCTTCAAGGACAAGATTTCCTAGAAACAGAGTTACTAGGAGAATTAACTCTAGAAGGTAGATTGAAAACGCTGAGAATAGTAGATTCTCCCATGGGATGGGCAACAAGGCACTGTTCTGGAGCCAGGAGGGTAATCTCACTGGAAACTGAGGGAGACTGAAAGCTGTGCCCAGAAGCCTAAAATGAGAGGGCAGATCACAAGGTCAGGAGTTCGAAACCAGCCTGGTCAACATAGTGAAACCCTGTCTCTACTGAAAATACAAAAATTAGCCAGGCATGGTGGCGCATGCCTGTAGTCCCAGCTACTCAGGAGGCTGAGGCAGGATAATTGCTTGAACCTAGGAGGCCGAGGTTGTGGTGAGCCGAGATCGCACCACTGCACTCCAGCCTGGGCAACAAAGCGAGACTCCATGTCAAAAAAAAAAAAAAAATGAGAAAGATATATTGGATCTACCCTTTGCTCTGCCTCTAATACCCTTCTTAACCTCTCCCCTCACCTTTTTCAGCTGGAAGAACTTCCCATCCTTTGAGCCCAGACAAATTGATACCTTCTCACTAAAGCCCATTGGTTTTATTGGCCAAATGAGGATAATTTCAGAGGAGAAAGGGTTTTTCATAAGGATGGATGAGTAATGGTCTGAAAAGGACCACGGAAGCAGGAGGGAAGCTAATACCTAATCTACACCCCATTGACCAAAACCTAGGCTTTTCCACACCTGACCCTGTGTACCTTTTATCATGCTGTAACTTAATATATTGTCTTCCCAGCTGATTCTACCTCCTCCCCACACTCAAAACCTGTGACCATGAGCTCCAGAAGGTTCAGGACTGTATCCCAGGATCTCACACAGAATACAGCCTGGGACATAATCATTTCATAAGGTTCATAATCATCATAAGGTTTCAGCTTATATTTACTCTCCCTGACTTGAAATCCATCGTCCCTTCCTGATTGCCTGCCTGTAGAACTTCAAGCTTCAGCATAAGACAAAAGCCTAATAGAGACTGTTTAACCAACTTGCACAATTGAGAACAGCGTAAACTTGTAACTATGTGTATATCTCCCAGGGTTCCGTTTCTCTGATTAAACCTAGTATTGTCTTTTTTTTCTTTTTCTGCGTGCTATGATGAATGGTGGAGGCCCTCTACCCTCAGACACAAAGAAAGACAGCCATCGTTGTTCTCTAAATCCGGAACTATTGAGTATAACAGGGTCCAGGAAAATCCTGAAGGCAGGAATTCCTTCAGAATTCCTAAAGAAGAAAGTACTGATGCACTCCCCAGCTCAGCCACAAATATTCAACCAGGAGCCACCATTTGGCACCTAAAATGTTTTCACCTGATGCCCAGAAATCTATAGTCTTCTTTATTTCCCCTCTTACTGGCTCACTCTTCCCCTTAAACTCAAGACTAGGTGCCCAAACTGACTATGGCCAAATACACCAACCACAAAACAACCATTGCTGTTGACCGAAGTGTGTTTGAAAATGTTGACTCTTGACTGGCCTTACCCTGAAAAATGGCTGTACACTGGTGAGTGTCCATGTGTCATCTTCCTTTCCCCAAACAGTGCACCTCAACATCTTTGAGTGTCTCCAGCCTTGGCCCAGTGTTCTAGACCTCCAGCCCACAGTCTCTTGGGAGAATTTGAACTTCTAAGGTAAAAAAAAAAAAAAACTGGAAAGTAAAGAATGCTGCTTTCCACTGTCTCTTCACTCCACAGAACCAACGGCAAGGGCAGCTCACAGTGGCTGGCAGGGAGGGTGAACAGAGGGAACAAGAGTCTCCCACAGATCAACCTCAGAACAAACTCCCTCCACCCTGTGATGGTGGTTGCCGGCTCTTCTGCCTGCACTGTCTACCCATTCTCTCCACAGCCACTGCCGTGCTCCAGATAGACACACACTCACAATACACACACACACACACACACACACGGTTCATTCTTAGCACCTCCTACCATCCAGTGCTCCAGCTGAACAAGTGCGGTGGCTCTTTGATCTGTCAATTTATCTAGGCCGAACATGATTTCCCAAAATTTCCTTCCCCGTGGCTTCCCATTAGGTTTGACCACAGGTTGGGGCAGAATCATTGCTGTTTTTGTAGCTCAGAGGTTGTCACTTACCTGATGACTCACCTCGTTGGCACTGGGGCAGTGTCAGGTCTTCACCTGTCCCACCTTCCCCTGGAGCCTCCGTAGCCCTCTCCGACGCGGAGCCAGGTGTGCATTTAGCTCTGTGATGAAGGGTTCCTGCCTCCCCCACAGTATGATCACACCATCCAGGCTGGAGGCAGTGAGGATGCTGCAGGTTCTAGTCTGTCCTCGTGGGTTCTCACTCATGCTCATGGGTTCCAGCCTGTCTTTACTCTCCCCTACTTGAAATCCATCCTCCCTTCCTGACTGCCTGCGGGAGAACTTCAAGCTTCAGCATAAGATAAAAGCCTAATACTGTTTAACCAACTTGCACAACTGAGAACACAGTAAACTTGTAACTATGTGTATATCTTCCAGGGTTCCATTTCTCTGATTGAACCTTGTATTCTCTTTTTTTTTTTCCCCATATGTTATGATGTTTTGATATGTGTGTGTGTGTGTGTGTGTGTGTGTGTGTGTATGTGTGTCAGAGCCTTGCTCTGTCACCCAGCCCAGGCTGGAGTACAGTGGCACGATCTCAGCTCACTGCAACCTCCAGCTCCTTGGTTCAAGAGATTCTGTAGCCTCAGCCTTCCAAGTAGCTGGGATTACAGGCAGTTACCACGACTGGCTAATTTTTATGTTTTTAGTAGAGAAAGGGGTTTCGTCATGTTGGCCAGACTGGTCTCTACTCCTGACCTCAAGTGATCTGTCCGCCTTGGCCACCCAACGTGCTGGGATTACAGGCGTGAGCCACCGTGTCCGGCTATGTTTAGATACCTTAATAACATTTCTAGGTGGGGAGAGACTGCCCCTCCCTGAGCTAGCCAATTCTTACAGAGAGCAAAGGGATCAGCCAGGATACACCTTAGATACACAAACCAATCAATATAGAGCCGCACCTCTTCTCTCTGGCTCGTGATCCCCAGGGGGCAATACTCCTCTACCTTCATCATCCCAGGGCTTGTACCAGGCAACTGAGGACCGTTGGTGCACACACACAAAGTTCATTCTTAGCAACTCCACCCTTAAGCTTGGAGTCCGCTAAAATTATTTAAACTAGCCCACAGGCTGTGCCTCCCCTTTCTAGGACCTGAGAGTACAATCAACTTTGTTTTCCTGAGCCTCCCCTGTGTCTCCTCTCGTAGCCACACCTAACTGACCATTACATTAAAAACACGGGACAAATCTTGGCTGATACAACATAAATGCTAGAAGACCATTCTCTTCTCCATCAGCTCTGCATCCCCTGGGATTGGACCGCTGTGTCCCTCCTTTGATCTCACTGCAATGAAAAGGCATTTTCTATCATCTCTGCGGTGGGTGTTATCTTTATTTGCCCCATGCTCTTTCATTCCCATTCCTGGATTATACCCAACCAGGGGCCAATAAAAGAACCAAATATCCCTCAACAAACGTGACCCAAGCTGAGGCCATTATAGTCTTTTTACACTGGAGCTGACGGAATATTTTCTTGCTTTGGGGGTCATGGAGAAAGCTCCCCTGAAGGAAAAGGGAATGAAACTTAATGAAATCTAGCAGAAAGAAGTAGAGATGAGCGAGAAACTGACAGACAAACAGAGACTCAGTTCTATCACACGCTTCTGATTTCCATCATGACATCATTCACACCAGTCCATGGACATCACTGCAGGTCCATGGCCCTTCACAGCTGTGGCCTATTTATTTTGCTTCCCTGGAGGACCTTTCTACAAAGACTATTTACTAAAATACAAATTCCTCAACGCGGCAAAGGATTCCACCATCCACTAAGATGAGGAAACCCTGTTACGGGCTCAATTGTGCCTCTCCTAAATTCATTCGTTGACGTCCTAACTCCCAGTATCTCAGAGTGTGACTGTATTTGTAAATAAGGCCTTTAAGAGGTGATTCAGTTAACAATGAGTCCTTTAGGAATCTGAGCGGGAGATACCAGGAAGTTGTACATGTGGAGAAAAGATCATGAGAGGACGCAGGGGGAAGGGGGCCATCTGCAAGCTAAGGAGCAATTACCTTGGAGAAACCAAACCCGCCAATGCCTTGATCTCAGACTTTCAGCCTCCAGCACTGTGAGAAAATAAATTCCTGTTTCTCAAGTCACTCAATGTGTGGTACCACGTTATGCAGCTGATCCGACCAGGACACTGACCATAACGTCTCCATGAAGAGTCACAGTGTGTACTAACCGGGTAAAGGCTCTGTGAAGTCCTGCAGTGAAGATGACTTCTTGCCTTCAAACTGTGTTTCCTGAAGTTCTTTCTCTATTCTCTGCACAGAGCTGCCATGATCAAGAAGGATGGCAGAGAGAAGGTCATCTGGATATCAGTAAAAATTATGTTCTTGCTCTTCAGAAATAAAGAGGTGAAGAAATAATTGTCAAAACATTTACCAAATTATGAAAAAGGAGGGATGTTATAAAAATGTAGACAACTTCATGGTGTAAAGATAAAAACACCAAACTTAAAACCAAAGTTCAGATTCCATCTCTGCTATTAACTGACTGGGTGACTTTGGTCAAGTCCCTTCTCCTCTCTGACCTCAGTTTCCCCATTTGTAAAGTGAGTGGTCTGGCTGGTGATCTCTTTAACTAGGTTTTCTCAGAAATTTGCTGGCATGCCAAGATTTCTTAGAGATTCCCTAGTTAATCTACCAAGGTCTCTTCCTTGTTTTCAAATTCAGGTTGAAGTTTCTTATTGTTGCTGTTTTAAATTTGAAAGCATATCTCATAACTTGGTTCCCAACTCCTCTCTGATGTTTTCAGTTTTCCTGATCTTTAATTTTTTTTCTCACTCTGTCACCCAGGCTGCAATGCAGTGATGCGATCACGGCTCACTACAGCCTCAACCTCCCAGGCTCAGACAATCCTCCTACCTCCGCCTCCAAGTAGCTGGGTCTACAGACATGTACCACTGTACCCAGCTAATTTTTTTTTTATTTTTTGTAGAGATGGGGTCTCCTTGTGTTGCCCAGGCTGGTCTCAAACTCCCAGGCCCAAGCAATCCGACCGCCTCAGTCTGCCAAAGTGCTGGGATTACAGGCATGAGCAATCGGCACTCAGCTTTAATTTCTTTAACCTTTAACTGTTGTCATAAAATAACATTTTGATAAATTACCAGGATATCCCAGCTCCACGCATTTCCTTTATCCTTTGCTCTTCTTTATCCATGGATATGAGCATTCATTCTATAGTTACCATTTCAAGGAAAAAAATCACATAGCAAAATACAGAGAGAACAAGTGAGTCATTCTTGGCTTTTTGACTGAAAATCCTAAAATCTGAGTGGGTTTGGGGCATAGAAGAAACATGAAGAAGAGCAAAGCTGGACTAGCTGGAGATTTCCTGGAAAGACTTCTGATTCCAAAATGGTAACACAAAACTCTTTCCACCGCCTTTCCTTCGGAAAAATTATCTCAAAATAACAAGCGGAAACAGATACCAGAAATCCACATTAATGAGGCTACAAGGTATCTGTAAAATCAAACCGTGACATATAGAAATAGAGAATGATGGAGGAATGGAAAAGGGCATGGCAGAGAAAGGTCAAAACTGAGCGTCCAGAGGAAGAGATCATCAGTGAGAAGAAAACCAGTTCACCCCTGAGACCCTCAGAGAGGCAGAAAGGACTGGAGGCAACAGATACCTTGAAGGGCGGGGCACTAAAAACAGGGGGCTTCTTGAGAGTCTGCATAAAGAAACAATAGAGCCTGTGATAGCCAATCTTTAAGATTTCCCACAAAGATCCCCATCTTCTGGTATTCACACATTTGCATTATTTCCTGCACATTGCATCAGGATCAGTTTGTGTGACCAGGAGAAGACAGCAGAAACGACAGTAAGTCATTTCCAAGATTAGGTTATAAAAGACACTGCAGTTTCCACCTGGGTCTCTCTCTTTCTCTCTCTCCTCTTATGGTTACTAGTGTCATCTTGATTGGACTGAAGGATGTAAAGTATGGTTCCTGGGTGTGTCTGGGAGGGTGTTGCCAAAGGAGATTAACATTTGAGTCAGTGGACTGAGAGAGGCAGACCCACCCTCAATCTGGGTGGCTACAATCAAATCAGCTGCCAGCACCCCTAGAATAAAGCAGGCAGAAGAAGGTGGAATGAGCAGATTTGCTGAGTCTTCATCTTTCTCTTGCACTGATTGCTTCCTGACCTCATACAGCAGATTCCAAGTTCTTCATCTTTGGAGTCCTGAACTTAGACCAGTGGCTTGCCAGGGGCTATCAGGCCTTTGGCCACAGAGTGAAGGCTGCACTGTCGGCTTCCCTGCTTTTGAGGTTTTGGGACTTGGACTGATCCACCAGTGGCTTCCTTGTTCTTCAACTTGCAGACAGTCTGTCGTGGGACTTTACCTTGTGATCGTGTGAGTCAATTCTCCTTAATAAACTCCCTTTCATGTATACATTTATCCTATTAGTTCTGTCCCTCTAGAGAACCCTGACTCATACACTCCACTCCACCTTACTCCTTCTCTCTCTTTCTTTCTCTGCCTCTCTCTCCTTATCTCATCACTAGCTCTATGGACTAGTACAGGACTTCTCAACCGCAACACTGAAAGCTAGAAGAAAAGGAACCAACACCTTAAAATTCTGACTGAAAGTCATTTTCAGCCTAGAATTCTTGCCATCGCCAAACTATCAGTCAAGTGTGATGTAAGAAAAGATACTTTCAGATGCTCATGGACTCAAAACAAAACACCTCCGTTCACCCTTGTCTCAGGAAACTGCCAGCAGCTGTGCTCCACCCACGTGAAGGACTAAATCATAATAAACAGAGCTATGGGATTGAGGAAGCAGAATTTCCAACACAGGAGAGAAGTAAGGGGCACCCCAGGGTGACGGTTATGCAGCAGGTGGAGGCACCCAGGACAGGCTGGGGCAGCAGGACAGAGGGTTCCAAGAAAGATGACTCCAGGATAGGGAAAAAGGTTTGACTATGTGGACATTTGTATCAAAGACTATTTCATAGACTTATTGGAAGATGTGAGGAGGCTTAGCCAGAAATGCAAAGAAAACAAGAAAGCAAATAAAATGTCACAATTATTAATGTTTTAAAAGAGTTGTGCAAGAAAGGACATAGGATCAAAGCACATTCCATAGTGAGCAGTAATAGTATAGTTATAATAATGAAACACTTGATATGCACAAAAACCTGCAATACGACTAGATTAGAGGGATGAGAGCATTGAAGAGGGTGAACAAAGGCAAAATATTCTCATCTACCATAGTAGGAACTAAGTAGAGAATGTCTAAAGTGGACAAATCAAGAGAAAGCCATATACACGTATTATTTACAAAGCTGGGGAAATAGCTTTTTTTAAATGGAAAGAGTTGCCTCTGGGGAATGAGAAGGAGTGGAAGTGGAAGGTAGGCAGGTCAGGGTTGCTCGTTTTTATTAAAAGACTTTTAGCACAATTTGTCCTTCATGGACTGATGCTGGGATGAGGGGAGGATGCCTTGGGAATGACAGCAGAGACACCACCAAGACCTTGGCATTCATGATGTAAGACTCCCAGAATCCACCCCGCCACAGGAAATGGGAGAAGAGCCCCAAAAATACCATTCATTAAGTGTCCTTCACCCCGCCTGAAAAGGGCTTGAAATAAATATTAAATTCAGTCATAGAACTTGAAGCTACATTTCTTAACAACATAAGTAAACAGACTGATATTCGCACCCATTAGCAACACGGCCCAGAAGAACTTTCTGGAATGGTGGAAATGTTCTCCACTGTCCAGTGTAGTAGCCACCAGACACATGTGGCTATTGAGCCCTTAAAATGTGGATAGTGTGACTGAGGTCCCGAATTTTTAACTTTATTTAATTTTAGTGAATTTAAATGTCAATAGCCACCTGAGGCTAGCGGCTGCCATAATGGACAGCTGCAATAGAGTATCTCCCATTACATCAGTCTGTCCTTCAACAAACGTGGGGGCCTACTGGGGTGAGGCCCTGTTCAAGGAGATCAAACAAGTCATGCTAGTCCCTTTCCTTACAGAGTATCGGGCTAAGTGGGTGAGGCAGACACTCATGGTTCCCACGTGTGGTGCCATGAAGGACAGACAGGCTGGTAAGGGAGAGTATCACTGTGGCTCCTCATTCAGATGGAGAAGTCCTTTCAGGAAAAGGGGGCAGGAACAGAGCCAGAAAACAACGGTCGGACCAGAGCTAAGGTATCTGTAGGCCCAGGCTTGAGGGAAGACAAGGACCAGGAGATGAGGCTGTGCAGGTGGGCAAAACCACATTGTCAGGGCCTCTTGGCCAGCCTGGAAGTTTATATTCTACTCTCAGTGGCACGAGCAGATTTCCGTTTTAAAACAGGAATTAGGCTGGGCACGGGGGCTCACACCTGTATTCCTAGCACTTTGGGAGACCAAGGCGGGCGGATCACCTGAGGTCAGGAGTTAGAGACCAGCCTGACCAACATGGGGAAACCCCATCTCTACTAAGAATACAAAAATTAGCCGGGCGTGGTGGCAGGCGCCTGTAGTCACAGCTACTCGAGAGGCTGAGGCAGGAGAATCGCTTGAACCCCGGAGGTGGAGGTTGCAGTGAGGTGAGATCGCACCACTGCACTCCAGCCTGGACGGCAAGAGTGAAACTCAGTCTCGAGAAAAAAAAAAAAAAAAAAAAAATGGTGAATTGAACTCCAGTTGTGTGGAGAATGACGTGAAGAAGGCAGAGTGAACGGGTGAAGACTTGCAAGGGACTGCCCTGGGTCTAAGGGCGAGTGACGGTGACTCGGGCCACGCTGGAGGCGGCTGAGGCGTGACCAGGTCACGGCTGTTTATGGGAAGAGTCGCTGTGGTTGTGGGAGGGGACGAAAGGCATGGGGGAGCGGGCCTAGAGGAGCCCACGTGAGGGGAAGGATAGCGGATGAATCTCTCCAGTGGTCTGGGTCGGCGCTGCAGCTTCTTGGATCTGGGGCTCTGTTCTCCACCCAATCTTGGAAGGCACGAGGGATGCAGGGGTGGACCCTTCAGCTCCCAGCGGCTGCTCCATAGCCTGTCCAGCTCACTACACAGCAGCAGCACCCTCTGGTGGCCCAGCCCCCTTTCCCCACCCCACATACCCATCTCACTCCAATCTGGGTTTTCACTGCAGGTCCTTACTTTCACCTGGAGTTCTTGTCATCAATGAATATCTCTCCAGGCCCCATCTCCTCGACACCCCACTCCCCAGAAGCCTGTCCTGTGTTTTCAGAGCAAAGACCCCCATGCTCAGGACAGGGCTGGGGCCTCAGGGCTAAGGGGCTGGGCATGGGAGTGGGCTGAATTCACAGCGAGGGCTGCGTTTCCAGGATGAGAATGTAACTAGAAGTCCAGGGAAGAGCCAACATCCCAGAGTCTGCAATGGAGGGAGGGGAGCAAGAACAGACCCCAAGCAGGATGGAAGGCTGAGGAGGCCACGGGCAGAGCGCCCTTTCAAGACGGTTCTCGGGAAGACTCCCCCGGCCAGTGGCACACGGGCAGGGGCCTTTTATGGCCTGTCTATGAAGAGCTCTGGGCTGAAACAGAGCCCCTAAAACCGCCTCAAGGAAAACATTTAACTCTGGTGAAATGTAAACTCTAAAAGGCTGGGCTGTTTTCCTTTGCACAGAAAAGGCGCCGCACCCCAAACTCCGCAAAAGCCTCCCTACCTGGGACCACGTGGTCGGCGTCCACACTCTAAAGGAGCTGGTGCTCTGGGGCAGCACGGTCATGGCCATGTGTCTCAGATCCAGCCCGTCCATGGGCACAGCCATGACCCCTAATACTGCCCGAGGCTCCACTCGGCGCCTCCCTAGACCCCAATGAGCTTGTATTGGCCTTTTCTCCTTCCCATAACCTGACCGGTCTGAGTTCTCAGGTGTGCACCCTTTTCTCCAGCTGGGGTAGGGGGTCCCCATCTGAGTGGCTCAACTAAGAGGATGCCTGTTTAGGCACATCTGGGAAATCTGAGGAATCAATGAGATGCCCTCCACCAGTGATCTGTGTGCAAAAAGGAAACAGGGGCTTCCCGGGATGTAGGGACCTCAGCTTAAGAGAAGAGGAAATGTGATATATAAACTTTTGGAAGGAGAACTTTTTTGGAAAGGTTAGTGAAGGTAGGATGATTCTGACCACAGTCCCGGAAAGAGGAGTTGGTTGCAATAAGAGCCCCGTGACAACCTCTGCAAGGTGGTGTGAGAGGAAGCAAGACCTGCTTTGTAGCCTATGTTCCATGCTCCAGTGTGACACACACAGCATAAATGCCACCTCCTCCAGAGGACCTCCCAGTAACCGACACTAGGTAAATTCTCCTTGCCATATGTTCCCACAGGATCCTGTGCTTCCCTCTCAGCATTTATCAACTTTCTCTAGCACTTGCCTGTCGGCTTACCCACCTCTCTGCTGGACGGAACCATTATGAGCCCACAGGCCACATCCATCTTATTTGCTGTTGTATGCCCAGCACCTGCAGCAGTGCCTGGCACAGGACTTGGAAAGTCATGATGCAAGTGTAGACACTTTCCCCATTTCAGTGAAGAACCAGGTTCCTTCCGAGGGAAGACACCTGTGCTACCCACTGACATCAGGTGTCAAAGACCTCCTCAAGGGGCTGGCAGGAACTCAGGAGAAGTTTCAGCAGCCACAGTTCTGCAAGCAGGAATAAAAGCATAGGAAAGCTGCATGCATGTGCCTGCAACCCTGAAACTGGCCTAGCTAGGAAACAACTATGACACACACTAGGACATCCTAAGCAAAGGCTACCAAGGTCAGGGCCACATCTCTCCTGTCATAGGTTAAAAGTGCAAGGACTAAATTGTTGCAGATGGATGTATAGAAAAGTAAAGCTTCTAGGCCCGGCATGGTGGCTCATGCCTGTAATCACTTTGGGAGGCCGAGGCAAGTGGATCACCTGAGGTCAGGAGTTCAACAGCAGCCTGAGTAACATGGCAAAACCCTGTCTCTACTAAAAATACAAAAATTAGCTGGGCGTGGTGGTGGGCGCCTGTAAACCCAGCTACTAGGGAGGCTGAGGCATGAGAATCACTTGAACCCAGGAGGTGGAGGTTGCAGTGAGGTGAGATCGTGCCACTGTACTCCAGCCTGGGTGACAGAGCAAGACTCCATCTCAAAAAAAAAAAAAAAAAAAAAAAGTAAAGGTTCTAATAGAAGCAACAACATTTCTTCAGCTTAACAGACACTGTCAGATACCAAGACAATATTCATTGTCTTTTCTCCTGACTTAAATCATTTTTCCTCAGCCACAGGACCATCAGTTTAGAATCTGATGTACAGCTATCAGAGAGAATAACAGACACTTGCTGCTCCAAACTTGACTCCTAAAATAAGATAATAATTCTTTTGACACCTCAGAGAATATTCCATCACTTGGTCAAAAACGGATGAAGCCATCTAAATATATTTCCAGAACTCAGGAAGGGTTGATTTAAGCACATTTTTTCCAAAGAATTGGAGAAGGGGGTAGAGAAGAGACTGCTGATTCTTAAGCCCAGAAAAGTCATGAATTTACTACTTGACCGCAGGCTAGAACCATATTAATTTTATTTCAAATATATGTATCCAAGCTAAGAGAGGTTGTCGTGAAAGGTTTAAATCTTAAATCAAATGTTCTTTCCAATAAGGTCATTAGTGACAGGCTGAAATGTTGCAAGGGATGTATTACATGATGGGTGTTTGTCATTTATTCACAGAAAAATGCTACAGTGAGCCTAAAGGGTCATTTCTCCAGCCACAAAGTATTCTCAAGGGGCAAAGCTGCCAAGCAATGAAATCCAAATTGCTCTCCTCCTCTTCTCACCATGTTAATTACTCCTGAACTTTCCAAGGACAAGCATTCTGCTCTCAATCAGCGGTCTCCCGCATTGCCGACGGAAGTTATAGCCAGTATGTTTGAACATGTACTCTTCAGGAGATCACCAAACCCCAGAAAAGGGAAAAGGAAGAAGAACTTTACATCATCAGAAAGGTCTGGTGGCTTTCCCCGAGCATGAGATTTATGGACATTTTTACATGTTCGTATTTGGGAAGAACCAAAGTAACCAAGGATATCACTGGACCAGAGGTAGATGTGGGTTCAAATTCTACCAGTTGGTACATGACCTGTCATGGGGCCATTAAGTATCAATACCACTGCTGTGTCCCCCAGCATCTACAACAGTGATAATCAGATAGTTGCAGAATCTCCCTGAAGTCCCTATGAACAATCTAGGGTTGCACAGAACAGAGTTAAAAAATAACTAGGAAATTTGAGATTGTGTAGGCGTAGGCAAGGTTAAGACCTGACCCCACCACTTCCTAGCTGGGTGACCATGGATAAAATGTGTAGCTAAGTAAACAGCCTTTCCCTAGTGTCCCACAATTCCTCCCAGAATCCCCTTCTTTGCCCCAAAGCCTGCTGGTATCCTCACTGTCACGAACTATAATAATCAGCTAGCAACCATGGTTGCAATAAGCAGAATACCACTCATATATATACAGTTTACAAAGCATTTTCAGCATACATTATCTCGCATCTTTCTCCTGACAGTCTCTTGATGGAGGGAGCACAGGGCTACTTCCCTGTGTTATAGGCCAAGAAGAGCTCAGAGAGATGAAATAATGGGCCGAAAACCACACAGCAAAGAGATGCGCCGGGACTAATACTGGGAGCTCCAATGTTCTCTTTCTGCACTGTGCCACCTCCTCACTCAGCACCCAGCAGTACCCACCAGTCACCTGGCATACACAGGGGTATATAACCATGTCACAGTCTACTCCAGGGGGCCTGTAGGAAGCCTGTGGTCCCAGGGGAAATGACTGCCCTTGGCTGGGCTTTATGAAGGATGTCATCTACAATAAAATGAAGCCAGGGCTGTCCTTGGAGCAAATAAATTGGCTCCTGCATCACACTCAAACCTTTTCTTGAATATTACAAATAAGAGTTCATAGATGTCCATAGATATAGCTATATCATGGTGATACTGCTGCTCTGAGCTCCTCTGGTAAACTATCTTCCACAATATTGGATTTTCTTTTCTGAAAATGCATGGAAAAGTCATTATAGAAATTATAACTCTCTACCCTCATTGTAAGTTGCCAAGATGAACAAGTCACCTTTGATATCATATTCAAGTGGCATTTGGTATGGAAAAACCTTTGTAATTTACAAGTCTTGGACTGGCAGCGTCGAGCTACATTAGCCAAGCACAAAATCTGGAAAGTCTAATGGCAAGGCACCCTCTTCTCTTCACATACATTGAAAAAACAGCTCTTCAGGACCACTCCCTCCCTGCTTATTTATGTCTTTCCAGACTGCTAGAGTCGGAGCCAGGCACCCTCAGTGTCTAGTAGTCTTATAAGTGGTCAGCCTTGGCTAGGCTTTGGGAGGCTCTTGCTCCTGTCCTGGAGGAGTCCATGTACCTGATCTTTTCTGCCAGGAGAGACCTCAGGGATGGTTTTATCTTATAGCCTCATTTTACAGATGAGAAAACTGAGGCCAAAAGAGTTGAAGGCCCTTGTCCAGAGACAATCAGCAATTTAAGATATGAGCTCCGATGCTGTTAAAGAGACACACTAAATGAACCAAAGCAGCCATGTTTTTCCTAGTTCCCCATGCAGTAATATATTCAATCGCTCTTCTTTCTTTAGGGTAAGCACAACTCTTTTGTGCCACCAAGCTAAGCTCTGGGCCTTATATGATCCTTACATCAATGAAACAAAAGACACACCTGATTTGTCTCATTTTATAGATGAGGAATCTGAGATGGAGTTGTCCAAGGCCACAAAATGAAGAAGCAACAGAACCAGAATCCAAATATAGTTTGGCTTAGCTCCCAAGTATGCTCGTTGTTCTCCTTCCTCAACCTGTGGAGTGTACAGAGACCTCAGCTGGGTTGTTCTGGAGACTGGCACTCACCTGGAATTTGGAAGTTTGGTTCTAGGTAGGCTGCTGAGCACCTGGTCCTTGCTGTCCCAGAAAAGAACCCTTTCCGCTTAGCTGTCAGGGGAGCCTGCAGCAGTCAGATGCTTACGGGCCACCTGAAGATGTGGAAGCCATTCTCCTGAATGCCCAGAAGGTGCCCTTTGTGAACAGAGTAGCTGGGAGTCTCTACCTTTAACCTGCCACCACCATGACTTAGCCCCTTTCCTCTGGCATTGGGAAGCCAGCCAACCGCAAAGACTTCTGTCAGGAGAGTAGAAAACCTCCTGAGCCAAGAAATGGAGCAAAGGTCTAAGAGACATGAGACTCAGACCCATGTGACTCAGACTGCCACCTGAAACCTGCCTCGCACTGGCACAAATGCCCTCCACACCAGGCAGCCCGCCTCCCCTGGGCCCTGGGCTCCATGCTTCAGGAGTCTGCTCGCTCAGAGCCTCTGTATGCTAGTGCAAAAAGGAAAGCAATTGATTTTGTTTGGGAGAATTTTATGTTAGTCCTTTTTATTATCTCAAGAAGGGTCATAGAATCTACTGAAGCAAAATCAATTACAACCATGCTGAGGGAGGCCAGAGCAGCCCTTTGGCTTTGAGCAAGAGGCAGGTCTCCAGATGAGAAATCCTAGCCTTTGAGTGGTTGCTGGTCTTCTCCCTGCTGGCTTGGAGTCATGTCACCCTCTGCTCTCTATAAAGCTCCTTTGTCACCTGACTGGATAGCCCTGCCCCAAGACCCACAGTATGGGACAAGGGGGGACGCTGGTCCACACTGGACCAATTGATTCCCTTTCCTAGAAATTGAGAATTGGGATCCAGAGCCAGATAGCCTCTGAATGTGGCTGGAACAGAAAGGACATTAAAATGGTAACTGGGGAAAGGGCATCTTCTACCACATGTTCTAAAAAGCAGGGGAAACCTGTCTGAACAGAAAAAGAAAAAACTGATAGATAAAAAGAAACAGAAACAAAAGATAGTGTGGAACTCTGGCAAGTCTTCAGACCCTGGCCGCAGACGCCCTGGCTAGGCATGGCTTCCAGAAGGAACTCTCTCAGTTAGGCCGGCTCAAGCTGGTATGTGCTGTTTGCAACCAAATATCAGAAATATTTTTCTTCAGTTTCATAAATGTAAGAAAGATACCCCACAAATTTGTTCAGATGTTTTCTTTTTGTCCTTTTTTTGAGATGGAGTCTCGCTCTGTTGCCCAGGCTGCAGTACAATGATACCATTCTCCGCTCACTGCAACCTCCACCTCCCAGGTTCAAGGGTTCTCCCACTTCAGCCTCCCAAGTAGCTGGGACTATAGGTGTTTCACCATGTTGGCCAGGCTGATCTTGAACTCCTGACCTCAGGTGATCCACTCATCTCAGCCTCCTAAAGTGCTGGGATTACAGGCATGAGCCACTGTGCCTGGCCTCAGCTGTTTTCATTAAGAAACAGGGCCAGGTGCAGTGGCTCACGTCTATAATCCCAGCATTTTGGGAGGCTGAGGTGGGCGAGTCATGAGGTCAGGAGATGAACCCTGTCTCTACTAAAAATACAAAAAATTGGCAGGTGTGGTGGCAAGCGCCTGTGGTCCCAGAGGTGACAGAACAAGACTCTATCTCAAAAAAAAGAAAAAAAGAAGAAGAAAAAGAAAAAAAGAGGTAAGTCCACAGAGACAGAAACAAATTGTCAGTTGCCAGGGAGAAGTAGGGAGTGACTGTTTAATAGGCATGGGGTTTTCTCTCCAGGTGATGAAAATGTTTTGGAACTTGGTATAACTGCTGGTTGTACAAAACTGTGAATGCACTAAACACCACTGAGTTGCATACTCTTAGATGGTTACTTTTACGTTTGGTAAATTTCACCTCAATTTAAAAAAAAAAAAAAAAACCAGCTTGTTATGCCTATGAATATCAGGAAGGTCCAATAAAACGCACATTTTGCCAACTAACTTGCTGAAGTATCTAATTCATTTGTCCATTTATTCATTAATGAGAACACATATACATAGTATTGACCACGTGCCAAGCACTGTGCTGAGAATACTGTGGTGGCCAAGATAGACATGAATCCTTGCCTTGGAGAGCAAGACGGACAATTAGCAAGCTGTAACATTAAAGTACTTGTTTTTGTCCTCCAGCACCCATGCCTCCTTTCTTCCAGCAACAGAACTCTCCTTTCCAACAAATAATGTATTCTCTCTGTGTGATACAGAAAGGAAGCTGGTTCTACCCACCCCTTCCAAGAGATCAGTCAGAATACTCCCTCCTGGCCCTCCTGGCCAAAACGACTGGTTCGGAAATGGACACTTGACCAAAGGTGAACCAATGAGAATCTCCCTGGAACTTTTCTACCATTGGTATTCTGAAAGACTGTCTTTTCACTGATGTTGCTAAGCATGGGATGCTGGGGCCATCTTGCCCATCATGTGGAGATAACTGGTCCAAGAAGTAGAGGGAAAGAGAGAGGGACCGAGAGCCCTACAATTAGCTGTCCAGTGTTATTTCACATTTCCAGTGATGAAGCCAAGAAATTATCTTGCTTTTGCGTTAAGCTAGTTTGAGTTGTGTTTAATCACTTGTATTGAAGATTTTTTCATTGCGAGGAGGACAAGGGATGTACTTGATACAGTGGAAGCTCACAGCAGGCACTTCTATTAGAGCACAGGTTATATGAAGTGTTTTTTCCTATAATTTACATGTACATATAGGATTTCAACATTGATTGACTAGTGAACATTTATTCTCAAACTGCTGTTGCTATACATCACTACACTATGATTTCCAAAACGTTTTATGAGACCAAGCACAGTGGCTGATGCCCGTAATCCCAACACTTTGGGAGGCCAAGGCAGAAGGATCGCTTGAGGTCAGGAGTTCAAGACCAGCCTGGGCAACACAATGAGACCCCATCTCTACTAAAAAATTTTTTTTTAATTAGCCAGGCATGGTGGTGCATGCCTGCAGTCCTAACTAGTCAGGAAGCTAAGGTGGGAGGATCCCTTGAGCCTAGGAGTTTGAATCTGCAGTGGGCTATGATCATGCCACTGTACTCCAGCCTGGATGACAGAATGAGACCCTATTTCAAAAAACTAATTATTAATTAATTAAATGTTTTATGGCCACTGCTGTTCGAGAAAGATTACACCACAACATACCATCTCTGAGCCCTTGGAGAACAGTCTGTAAGGGAGCCATTCCTAGGGCCTCTGTGTTTCCAGATCCCTGAGGAAATAGCTGGCCAAAGCCACACAATGGCAGTGGCAGGGCAGGGGTAACCCTCAGTCTCTGGAAGCTCAGAAGAGCCTGAATTGATCATGTACGTTTAGCATTCTTCATCACATCCTTCATTCCAGCAGGACTGAGGCTGGCTTCCTAGCAACCCTGCTCCATTCCTGTCCACCCACCCAGAATTACAGTCCATTCTTCTTCCCTAGGTTACTAGAATCACTCCCTGATGGTCAGATTCTCAAAGTCTACTACCTCCCTTCTCCCTTAACTGCCCCCCGAGGAAGTTCTCACTATTCATCACACATGACATTTACATACAGCTTTACCATTTATAACATGCTTCCACTCACCTTTCTTCCTCAGACACTCACCGCCACCCTACGAGGTAGGAATTACTCCCTTCAATGTACTGATGAGGAAACCGAGGCTCAATAAAGGAACCAGGATGGGACAATTAAAAAGAAATCACCCATCTCAACAGACTGCTGTCCACATGATTACTCATAGGCTGAACACTCTCCCACCCTGGTTTCTGGCCTTTGCCAGTTGATTCTGTCATCGGTCTCATTGAAACTCTGTGACTCTTGCTATCTTAACTGGCAAGGGACCTGATCCTGCTTTACCTTCCAGGATGCAGTTTCCACATCCTGCCCACATTCTTGGGGACATCTAGTCTCTTACTAGATGGGTGTTTTGCTTTTCACCCATCACAGACATCTCAGGAGGTCACAGGGTCACAGGCATAGGACAATGGTTGGAAAACACCAAATCCAGGAGGTCTTTTGACAACCTGAAGGTTTAGGTGCCTGTCAGTTGTAGCTAATACACAGGTTAACAATAGGGATACACAACATAATTCAGGATATGGCTGATGTTTCCAAAACTAATTTGACATTTATGGCAAAGAGAACTTACCCCTAACAGGACTCTGCCCTGGCTCCCTGGGGTGGGCCAGGGAGCTCAGTTCACCAAGGTGGGGGCGGTTTCCGGAGAAACCAGAAGCAAAGCAGTTTCTCCAGAAGAAGGTGCTGATTAAGCAGAGGAGATTGTGCAAACTGTTCGATTCCATTTAAAATTATGAGAAAAAACTCCAGGAGACCTTGTGTCACAATGTCAGCCACAGCAGTTGTCTGTGACAAGGCTGGCCATTCAGAGCCTGGTTACCAAGCCCTGGCAGCAAGAGTTTATCTTACACAACTGTGTGTGTTTATGTGCATGTGTGCATCTGTGTGAGTGTGTGTAGTTTTATGATTGTGGCATATAAAATTACTGTTTTGTTTTGTTTCTGGGTTTTTTTTGTTTGTTTTTTTTTTTTTTTGAGATGGAGTCTCGCTCTATCACCCAGGCTGAAGTGCAGTGGCACAGTCTAATAACCTCCATCCCCTAGGGTTCAACCAACTCTCGTGCCACCCGAGTAACTGGGATTACAGGAGCTCACAACCATGCCTGGCTAATTTTGGATGATTAGAGAGGCAGTTTCGCCATGTTGACCAGGCTGGTCTCGAACTCCTGACCTCAAGTGATCCTCCCACCTCGGCCACCCAAAGTGCTGGGATTACAGGTGTGAGCCACCATGCCTGGCCTAAATTTGCTGTTTTTCTAAGACCAAAGCAGCTAGGTCTCAGAAATGTTATTTGGTTCAAACTAATGTTTTGAAAAATGGAAAATTCCATACTCATGGATGATGTATTCACAACCCTCCTCGGAAAGTTTACTTTTCAAAACCCACAAGCAACACAAAGGACTGATTTGGCTTTCAGTTGATGAGTATTAGAAGTAAGGGCCCGAGGGAGACTGGGCCGTGCTCTCAATCATGCCCAGTCCCTGGCAGCTCCGGCAGGAGGCCTCACAGCTGCCTATCAAAGGCATCATCTGCTGGAACCAAGTCAGACCCTGCTTATTCTACTTGGAACCCCTATGTGCCTCATTTGTTGGCAAGATGATCTTGTTCTCTGCTTCCGTTTCCCCTTCGTGGACTCTAGCACTTCCTCTGCTTCCCAGAAAGCATGAAGGCTTCCAGCACTCCAAGCTCAACTTGCAATGCCACTCCTGGTTTCTCCGACTGCGAGTGTCTTTTCCTTACCATACACCCGCTCCCGAACCCTCTTTCCCCGCTACGCCTCATTCAATGCCAGCACACCACAGGACGGCTTTCGTGAATGTTTTTAAATGTCTCAGAAATGTATTACAATGGAAATGTTTGTCATTTTTATCCAGGTCTATTCCCCTAAAAATGTGGACTGTCTTGAGAAAACTTCAATAAGGGAGGATGCTGCTTTCAGAGAAAAGAGACTCCGGGAGAAGCTGGAAACCTTGCAACCTTATTGAGGACCTGGGGAAACAGAGGCCTGGGAAATGGCAACCCAATAAGGGGCACAGTTGGCCAGAAAAAAAATGAGCTGTCCAGGAAGGGATGAGCCCTCAAAAGCTACCCATAGGAGTTTTCAGGGTCTGATTCACGCTAGGTGGGCTTCTCCAGGAAAACATCCCAAACTCACATACCCTGAGACAGGCAGTGCAGCCTTCGGTTCAGACGCTGCTGCTGGCAGTCCTGTGGGAGGAAGGTAGAGACTGAGAAGACGGAAGGGAAGTGTGCAGAGGAAGCCAAGAAGCTAACATTACTGGTATGGGGGACCCACCGACAAGGCTTGTACAACTTCTCCACTATTTACAAAGCAGGCATTTCACCAAAACAAGGCTCTTTAGTTTGGTGATGTTATACAAAGAGTGCAATATTTGGGACATATTTATACTAAAATATCGTTCATTGTTTATCTGAAATTCAAATTCAACCTCTGTCCTGTATTTTACCGGCAATCATAGGAGGGTGGGGAGGCTTCCAGAAGGGACACAAAACTACCTACCCAACCTGTGATGACAGCCTACCCACACCTCTCCCCCAAGGTGAAACCTACACTACCGTCAGCACGAATGAAGGACAGGCTCACATTTCAAAGGGAGAGTCAAGAGGGGTCAGGATGAGGATGCGACAAAGAAGTGCTCCCAGCTCCCTGCAACCAGCCTGGGCTCTGGCCCAGTTCCCAGACCAAGGGTCTAAGCATACATGGTGTAAGTAGCTCCCACACCTACCTATCCGTCACCTCCAGGAAGTATTATATCCCTCACCCTGTGACACCTTCCCCGAAGTACATCTGTGGTCCCTACAGCAGCCTTTTCAAATTTTAATCTTGACTATGTAAATGACAGCTGTAAATGATTATGCGAATGGTTCACTGTAAAAGAAATGGAAAATAGAAGAAACCCTAAGAGAAAGAACAACAGGCAATCCTATTGTGCTGAAAAGTTCTCTTGCAGTCTTTTCAAATGCATATATGAACTTCTTTTTACGTAGCTGGCATCATACCATACATTCATTGTTTTCCCTTGTTTTTACTCCAGCTGTTTTTTCATTTGACATCATCCCATTCAACTCAACTTTAGTCAATAAATATTTACCAAATGTCTGCTATAGGCGCCTCACTGTGTGCAGAGCAGTAAACAAGCCTGACACAGTCTCTGCTCTGTGCTGCTATGGTTCAGAGTGGGAGTCAGACACTGAACAAGGGAGATAAAAAGTGAATTAAGTAGTCTCCTACAAAGTCTGCAATATAATTCAATTGCACATTTTGCTTTCGAGGAAATATGTTCTTAGAAATACCGAGAGAATGTTTTAAAGGGTTATATTTAAAGTAAATATTTTGTGCATGACTCTAAATGGTAGAACATTTAAATGAAAATAGGTATTGCCTATTTGAATTTATTTGTGCACCACGTGAACCCCGAGGCTTCCTGGGATTGCTACTTAACAAAGCACTGTGATGTCTGAAGGGCCAACATGTTCTTCTACCGCATGATTTTGGGGGCTGCCTCCAACACTTTTGTGTGACACTTTTGCGTGACTAGACTGTAAGTTCTTTAACATGTTATAGATAAACATTTACATTAATTCTAAACATTTACTTTTATAATAACAGAGCAATGAACATCTTTGTGCATGAATATCTGTGTGTACAAATCTGATTATTTATTTGGGATAAGTTCTATCATCCATATAAAGAATGAGTCTGGGGCAGAGATTGGCTGGTTATACGCAAAACCTATTTCCTCATTCTCCCAGGCACAGGCTAGACTACATTTCTCAGCCTCCTTTGTAGTTAGGGATGGCCTCATGACTCATTTCTGGCCAATGGAATGAAGGCAGAAGTGACGTTTCCATCCCCATTGGGGCTGGCTGGAATATCTCCCATGTGTGCTCCTCCATGTTCTTTCTACTTCTTCTAAGAGTCTGTAGAAGCCACATGTTGAAAATGGAAGAGTCCCAAGTTGGAAGGAGGTTGGGTGCTAGGATCACCATTTGAGGAAGAATTACCCACTAGCTGGTCAGGGATCAGCCATTCTGAACATTACACAAGCAGGAAATGAACTTCTGTTGTGGTAAGCCACTGAGATTTTAAGTCTTATCTGTTAGAGCCGCTAGTGTTAACTAATACAGGAGTCCTGCCTTCACTTCCCCTGCCTGAGTTCAATCCAGGTATGCCCAGCTGGACATCTCAGGTGGTAGAAATGCTGTGGTCCCCACTCAAAGTTTCCTCTCCATTCGCCTGTGCACCTCCCCAGTTTCACCACAGGAACCAAGCCCCAGTCTTGTTCTTGATAGTCTTCCTCCCTAGGAATTATCCCAAAAGCTGAGCCTCAGTGGAAGCTGCCCTATCCAGATATCCACCTGGAAAGATCCCAGAGAAAGCCACCGGCTGCCTACCCTGGGATTTGCTTTGCAGCCTCTGCATCTAGAAGGCCAGCACCGATTTCTACCCATGAAACAAAAAGAATCTATATACATCACAGGATAAATCACCCCACAGATTACGAATAACCCATTCTCCAGGCTCACTGGCACTCATTCTATGCCCGGAAACCTCTGTGTCATTTTGTCTCTATGTCTCTTTCATCAGAAAGCAAATGGACAATGTAGCTCTGTTCTGGGAAGAGCTATGGGTTACTGCAAATGGAAGTGTCTGACTATGACTGCTGGACTGCCTGGAGTTTGGGTCAGCAGGGGATGTCAGCTTTTCAATCCCTCTCTAAAAGCCCCTTCCCCCAACTATGCATTAGGGAGCCTTCTCTGTAGCTGGAAGACAGACACTCAGTGTTCCTTCCTGGAGGCTCAAGTCCATCCATCCTTGTGCTGTGACTGCCATCTTGTGGCAGAGAGACAGCAAGGCAGTGGGCGAGGATCCAACCAATGACGAGCCTCCCAAGAGCACCATGAGATGATGGTTAAAATCAGAGTTCCTTCCAAAGCCCTTTCCTTTGTCTGCCCCATCACAAAAAAAAAAAAAAAAAAAAAAG
>NW_012106363.1:2278113-2305531 GCF_000951045.1 Mandrillus leucophaeus
AAAAAAAAAAAAAAAAAAAGAAACACTACTGAAGAATTTAAAGACTAAAGTCACAAGTCACCCCAAATGCAGCCACTCTGAACTAGCCAGCATTAGTACGTGGGGCAAGTCCCTGCAGACATCTCTCCATGCCACCACAAGCAGAGAAGCAGATGGCCCAGTAGGGGTTCAGAGCTTGGACTCTGGTGCCCGGCTGCCGGAGTTCCTGGTTGGCTTTGCCACTTCCTAATTTGTGACCTTGGGCAAATTCCTTAACCTCTGTGTATCTTATGTTCTCACCTTAGAAACAGGGACAACAGTGGCATCTCTCACAGAGTTGCTATAAGGACTTCCTCTGCAAACCTCAGAGCACAGTGCCTGGCACTTGGTAAACATTCACATGTCAGCCACTGTTATGATGGATGGATGAACAGGCAGATAGTGAAATACACTTTTAGGAGAAGGATGTTTAATGTCGCATGTTACTTTTTTTTTTTTTTTAGTTTTAGTTTTCCCCTTCTTTTCATGGGCAGTGATGCATGTTACTTTTTACTTTAAAGCAAAAAGTATGAACTGTGAAAAGAACAGGATAGGGAATCCATAATTGGAGAGACTAGGAACTGAGTAGCTGAATCCTCCTGAGGCCACAGGTGATTAGCCACATGTCTCCTGACTGGCTCTTCATCCCCATCGGGTCTCCCCTGCCAGCAGTATGCCACCAGGGATGCTGCCCCTAGCTGTAGCAGTTCCCACTTAAGTAGTTCTCAATCACGAGGAACAAGGTGTGCTGATAACCAACCAGCGAGAAACGGAATTAGGAGAGAAAACCCATCCCACTGCTGGCACAAATCTATGAACTGGTACAAACCTCTGAGAGCCAGCACCCATACATTGCTCTGTCCAGGGGCTTCAAGGCCACTGAGGAGGGCGAAAGAAACCAGTGGCCATTTCTGCAGTTGTGAAAGGCAGCGGGCATACCACACCTCCTCACTGCCTTCAGGTACTGCCCCCTAACTGTGTATGATGCAGGCCTTCTCCCAGCCCCCAGCAGAACACGGACCTGCCCTGGCTCTGACTCCCCAGAACCCGCACTCAGGTGATTGGACCTATTTCCACTCCAAACTGTGGGTGAGATGGCCTAGTGATGCAGAGCTGGCCATCGCCAGGGCCAGCCTGCTTTCCAGCCCCCTGGTTTCCCCATCCAGGATTTGAAGAGTAAACCCAGAGTTTCCCAAAGCAGTCAAAGAAGCCCTGAGAAGAGTCACTGGGATGGAAGGAAAACCCCTGCCACATAAGAATGGGGCATAAAACGCTGTCCAATTCCCCTTAGGAGTCCCATATACCTGTAGGGGAAAAAAAGAGGCTGGCAGGCTGGGAATGTGCTCACAGAAACAGCCAGCCTTTGGGAGAATGCCAAGTAACAAGGGTATGGACACTCCCTCTTGCCCAGGACAGAGGCACACACCCTGGGGCCGCAATTCTCCTTTCATCCTCCCCTCCCCTCCTGCAGTGAGTGGAGGCCTGGACAGGCAATAACGTCCCACAGAAAGGCATGTCCATGACGAGGCACTGGGAAAGAGAGAACAGCATTCCCAGAAATGTGTCCCAGGATTCTGCCAGACCACAGATTTGTCACATTTGAGTAGCCCTGAGAAGGCCCCTAGATCTGTTCGTGTACTAGTTGGCTTTGTAAGTGGACATCAGATTTGGATTCTGGAAACTTGGGCTCAAGTCCCAATCCAGGCACTAGCCATGTGACCTTATGTAAGGCATTCCCCATCTCTGGGCCTCAGTTTGCTCAGCAGCATGACAGGGTGAATTAAGAGATGCCTCCATGGCCTCCTCCAACTCTGACTCTACAGTCCTCAGTAGTGGCCATAGCATGGAGAAAGGAGAGGAGGAGTGATAGGTGAGGCTCCTGCTCAAGTTAAGTCCATCCCCAGATGCAGCAGAGGAATGACTGACTGGTTATGTTTCCACCTTTCTATCTGCCCAAAACATGCCTGCCCTTGTTTAAGGAAGGCAACTCCTGATCTCCACCTTGATTTCACATCAGAAAAACATCAGAGAGACTCAGAGTGCAGCTGGACAATCCTCACATTTTACATCCAAAGAAGATAAAGCCCCGAGAGTGAGAGGCAATGTTGACAGTGAAACCCAGTGAGACCCAGTAGGACTCTGGGTCTACCTCTGCAGAGTGACTGCAGGCTTTCTGAAGCACGCCATCCTTCTGATTGAGACTGCCCAGAACCACAGGGGCTGAAATGGCACTAGGGGCACTAGAGTGGTGTGCACAGAGTATGAACATAGGAATTATTAATTCTAGGAATCCAGCTGCATTACAGCCCAATTATTTGCATAATCTCAACAATGGAAGTTTCACACATTTGGAGTTCATTAAATAATTTTTCTATCTTGTAAGAAAGTTGAAATAATGCAGTGGTTCATTCTGTGGATCTAAAGAAAGCAATGGACCCTGATCTTGACCCTGATTTCCCAAAAACATAAATGCCTGATTTTGAAACAATTTCAAAGGGTTCCCAAACCCAATGAAACTCACAAATAATCTACTAGGTGTCGTGGGACCCCAGATTAAGAGTCCCTGGAGAAGAAAGACCTCAGGCTTTTAAAAATTGACAAGTGGGATCTAATTAAACTAAAGAGCTTCTGCACAGCAAAAGAAACTATCATCAGAGGGAACAGGCAACCTGCAGAATGGGGGAAAATTTTTGCAATCTATCCATCTGACAAAGGGCTAATATGCAGAACCTACAAAGAACTACAAGTGAAAAAACAACCCCATCAAAAAGTGGGCGAAGGATATGAACACACACTTCTTGAAAGAAGACATTTATGCAGCCAACAAACATGAAAAAAAGCTCATCATCACTGGTCATTAGAGAAATGCAAATCAAAATCACAATGAGATACTATCTCACACCAGTTAAAATGGCAATCATTCAAAAGTCAGGAAACAACAGATGCTGGAGAGGATGTAGAGAAATAAGAATGCTTTTACACTGTTGGTGGGAGTGTAAATTAGTTCAACCGTTGTGGAAGACAGTGTGGCAATTCCTCAAGGATCTAGAACCAGAAATACCATTTGACCCAGCGATCCCATTACTGGGTATATACCCAAATATTATAAATCATTCTACTATAAAGACACATGCACACGTATGTTTGTTGCAATGCTATTCACAATAGCAAAGACTCGGAACCAACCCAAATGCCCATCTATGATAGACTGGATAAAGAAAATGTGGCACATATACACCACGGAATATTATGCAGCCATAAAAAAGGATGAGTTTATGTCCTTTTCAGGGACATGGATGAAGCTGGAAGCCATCATTCTCAGCAAACTAACACAAGAACAGAAAACCAAACACCGCATGTTCTCACTCATAAGTGGGAGTTGAACAATGAGAACACATGGACGCAGGGAGGGGAACATCACACACCAGGGCCTGTCAGGGGGTGGGGGGTTAGGGAAGGGATAGCATTAGGAGAAATACCTAATGTAGATGACGGGTTGATGGATGCAGCAAACCACCATGGCACATGTATACCTATGTTACAAATTTGTATGTTCTGCACATGTATCCCAGAACTTAAAATATAATTAAAAAAAAAAAAAGAAAGAAAGACCTCAGGCTTCTCAGCTAAAATTCTGAGGTTCAAATCTCAGCTCCACTACTTTCTAGTTATGTAATCTCAACCTATTTTCCAAACCTCTGAGCCTCCATTTCCTCATCTGTGAAGCTAAGGTTAATACCTCCTCCCTCGTAGGATAGTCATGGGATTGAAGGAGATGTGAAATCCTATAATACAGGGATGCTGCCAGGCTTGCAGTCAGTAATAATAGGTGATATAAACTGAGTGCTTTCTAAGCACCAGACTCTGCCCAATGCAGTGTATCTGCCCTATCTCAACACCACTAGGAGGCAGGTACTGTTGTGATCCCTGTTTTATAGATAAGGAAGCTGAGACAGAGAGGTTAGTATTTGCCCAAGATGGCACAGCTTCTAAATGGCACAGCCAGTCAGTGGATTCCACAGTCCATGTTTCTAACCATTGCATCATATTATCTCATTAAACAAATTGAATTTACTCCAGAAGTGTGGCTTTAAAAAAATTAAACTCAGAGAAGGAAGAAGAATGGAAAGAAAAAGATAGATCTTGGTGAGGAATGAGTTGACCTAAAGGCCCCTTTGCCAACCTGTCCATTTTGTCCCTTTCTAGGGACAGAGGCAGAAAAGCAGTGTCCTGAGCTCTGGGCAGCAGATGGCCCTGAAGCTCCATCTCACCCAGGTTGGGCCGGCCGGTGCCTTGAGGACACATTTCATGTGCAGGCACTGCTCAAAAATGCTTTGCAAAAATCATCCCATTCAATTCATCCCACACACTCACAGTGCTGTGAGACAGATGCTACCACTGGCTCCATTCTACAGGTAAGAGAACTAAAACACAGGTGTAAAATGTCCCCCACAACCACTGCTGCCCTAAACTACTTCCCACCACAGGGTCTCATAAACAATTTTGGTAAAATGCTGAGAGGGGATAGTTCTCTTGACCCCCTTTGTGGGCAGGAACTGGAGTGGCTCATTTCACTCAGCCCACCACTGGCCACCCCTCTCAGGAGGGAGAGTGTGAGTGAGCGAATACAGGAACCTGAGCGAAGCAAACGAACACTGGAACTGGAACCGGTCGGTCACTCTTCTCTGGCGGGAGCAGGCTCTGTGTGGGCCCCACGGCAGCGTCCAAGCGTATTACAACCAGTGCTCTTTCAGCTCTGCCATCCAGATCAGCCAAGTGCCAGCCAGCTCAGTGGAGGGTCAGAGTGACAGCCTCTGGCCTCTCAGCACCCAGGTTCTTGTCCAGCATCCAGGAAGAATCAGGTCACGTGGCCTGTCTGAAAGGCGATGAATGCGGAAGACTTTGTTGAGTGGCGGGTGGCTCTCAGTGGAAAGGAAGGCTGGAAAGGGGATGGGAAGGTGATCTTTCCCTGAAGTTCAGCCATCTCCGGCCGGGCCCCTCTCCGAAGCCACACTGTCTGAAGTCAGCCACATCTATCCATAGTCTCTGATGCTCAGTTGCTTCTCTGCTCACTGTTCAGCCGCTTGTATCCTCGACACTCAGCCTCCTGTGTTGTTCTGCCGGCTAAAGTTTTTTATGGGCACAGGATATGGGTGACGCAGGCCAAGAAGGCAACATTTAGACAGAAAAATGGGGTCAGCTGTTTTCACTTAGGGTGCAGCTCCAGGCTTAAGGGTGGGGTTTAGCTGGGAGCCCAGCCCTTCTGTTTCAGTACGATGGTTAAAATCAGAAACTTTGGGGCCAAATCCAGTAAAACGTGTGGGGGTGGGGAGAGGGGCTGTTAGGGAAGAGGATTAAATAAATAAGCACAGTCCACATACCACACATTGGAGCTATTTCTACCCCATGTGAACTGCATGGGTGTAAGGAACATGGCTGTTCTTTGGTCAAGGATAGGCCACGGTAAGATGTTTACATCCCTGTGTGTCTCAGCGAGTTCAGAGCGCAGGTGTATAACTCCACTTGTTATCACAGCCATGTAGCCATCACTACCTGGGAAGGCCATCACTTCGCTCTACACCAGTATTGTCTATAAAAGGCATAATTGCCCTGTTGACACTGTGCTGGAGCCCAGAGAAAGAGAGAGCGAGCCAAAGCTGTCCATCTGCAAGACGGAAAGAGTGGAACCACGGCACTGCTCGCCCTCGTGCCCAGAGAGAGAAAGAGTTAAATTGCTGACCCTGAAGGTAAGAGAGAGCAGGCCACGCAGCTGTGTGTGGGGGCCGCCGGACCAAGCAGCTGAGACAGGGTGGACAGTGTGAGAAAGCTGTTGATAAGAGCTGCTACTGAATAAAATAATTCACCTGCCTATGGCCCCCCAAGTGTTCTTTGTGTTCATCCACTCGCTCCCTCCAGATCTCAGCATGACCTTTGGCGTAGTCATGAACCTGACAATGGGTGTGTCAGGACTCATCAGAGAAGCCATCCCAAGGCTGGAGAAGATAAGTAGAGGAAGTGAGCTGGCAGATTTGAGTCAGAAAGTTGTTAGGTGAGGCAGGCAGTGCTTTAAAGGAGGAAATTGGAGGCCTGAACCCCAGCTAGAAAACAACAACCCACTCTGATTTTCAGAGCCCCTGGGAAAACTCAGCACCCAGGGCTCTGACATAAATGACAGTGGGACACAGGAACAGCCCTTGCCCCATCCCCTCCAGCCAAGTGAACCAGACCTCATTCTTTGGCTCTGAATTCAGCCTCCAGATAAGCAGCAGCAAGTCAGTGGGGACAGGACGGAGACTTTCAAAGGAAGAAGTGCAGGACCACGGAAAAGCTGACACCCTGTCTGCATATGCATCCTCACACCCCTCACCTTGCTTAAAAATAGTTTTTCCTAATCTTGGTCACACAGTGGAATTACTCAAGGAGCTTTTTAAAAATACCAGTCTTCTCTAGGGATGGGACTTGGAGATTCAAGTGTCAAAAACCCACCAGGTGGCCTTCATGTGCAGGCAGAATTGAGGATTCATCCTCGATTTGTCACCCATCATGTCCTATCAAGGACACCTGCACTCTAAGTGTGGTCCACACAGCCTCTGCCTCAACATCGCCTGGGGACTCATTAGCAATCCAGAATCACAGCTCCCTCCCCAGTCCTCTAGACTCGGAATCTGCATTTTAACAAGACCCCAGATGATTCATGTGCACAGTAAAGTTGGAGAGATGCCAGTTTAGACTCTTACGACCCACCCACCACCCTGTTCCGTCTAAACAATCAGCAGCTGTTCCACTCCCCACCTCCCTTAGCCTGAGACAGGAATCAAGATGTAATGCAAGGGTTCCCAAGTTTTAGCATGACTTAGAAGCATCTGAGCAGCTTATTTAAAATACAGATACCCAGGCTCAGGTGTGTTTAACACACACTCCCCACCCCAGGTGCTTCTGCCCCAGGTGCTCCAGAAGCTGTGAATGGAAAAGCTGTTATCGTGAAAGCACAGAGGTATTGGAATCAGGCGAATCACACCCTAAATTCTGACTCTGCCACTTGCTATCTATGTGAACTACAGGAGTCACGGACGTCTCTGAGCCTGTTTTCTCACCTACAAAAATCAGGATAATGACATCTCACTTACAGTGATGTTATGGCTCGTATTGTGTCCCCCAAAAAGATAGGACAAACTCCTAACTCCCAGTACCAGAAAATGTTACCTTATTAGGAAATAAGATCATTGCAGATGTAATTAGTTAAAATAAGGTCATCCTGGAATAGGGTGGGCTCTTGATCCAATATAACTGGTCTTATTAAAAAACACACATATACACAAGGGGAGAATGCTTTGGAACAACAGAGGCAGGGATTGAAATGCTATAGGTGCAAGCCAAGGAACACCAAGAATTGCCACCACCACCAGAAGCAAAGAAGCAGCAAGGAAGGCCTCTCCTCGCTCCAGGTTTCAGAGGGAGTGTGGCCCTGCTGACACCTTGATTTCAGACGTCTGACCTCCAGAACTGACAGTTTCTGTTGTTTTCAGCCACCCGGTTTGTGGTGCTTTGCTATGGCAATGCTGGGAAGCAAATACCAGTGAGGGTCAACGATTAGAGGGTTAATATTTGGGAGATACTACAAATACGAGGTATCAACAGAAATGGTTCCCATCTCCTGTACCATACCCCATTTTCTGGTTTTCCAGTCCTTTGTCGGCATTCAACACGACAGCAGTACAGCTGCCCACTCCTTCAAGGAGCTTTGGGTCCAGAGTAAAGCAGCAGGGAGGCCGGGCGTGGTGGCTCAAGCCTGTAATCCCAGCACTTTGGGAGGCCGAGACGGGCGGATCACGAGGTCAGGAGATCGAGACCATCCTGGCTAACACGGTGAAACCCCGTTTCTACTAAAAAAAATACAAAAAACTAGCCGGGCGAGGTGGCGGGCGCCTGTAGTCCCAGCTACTCGGGAGGCTGAGGCAGGAGAATGGCGTGAACCCGGGAGGCGGAGCTTGCAGTGAGCTGAGATCCGGCCACTGCACTCCAGCCTGGGCGACAGAGCGAGACTCCGTCTCAAAAAAAAAAAAAAAAAAAAAAAAAGCAGCAGGGAAAATTCTTTGCAGGGTAACACACAAAGATACTCAGTCCTGGCACCATAAGCAGCCAGATAACAGCTCTCAGAGCAGAGCAGTGTGATCAAAACCTAACTCTGCCTGTGCCAAGTCCACAGCAGCAATGACCCCCCCGCGTGGCCCCAGCAGCTGTCAGCAACCCAGAGGGAAGCCTTCTCCCTGAGTGACCCACTGCTCCCCCTACCCACACCCCAAAGAAAAAATTCAAAGGATGGATCAAATAACTACTCAGACTTGGAAAATTATTTCAGAAAAGTCATAAAATCTTAAAAGGAACTTTGAGTGATGCCAACTGGATTGAGTAAAAGAGAAAAGAGATGCAAGGACAAGGTTATTTGAATATGAAAAGCAAAGAATGGCTCTTAGAATGAATGAAGAATTATAAGACATTCCTGCAAAACGGGACTTAGAAAGCATCTCCCATCCCCGCTGTGGCAGAGAGGGCAATGAGCTCACCCTGAATCATTTTACAGATAGGGAACTGAGGCACAAAGACAGGAAGGGTTATCCAAGGTTACACAGGTGAAACAGAGCTAGGACCTGAGACTTCTGACTCCCAGCCTGGTGCTCTTTCCAACACTAGAATTCCTGGGAGGATGCCTCATTCGTTTGTCTGTAGAGGGTTATTGAGTCCAAGCTGGTCTGATTGTGAAAGGTTCTCTCAAGCCACAGAGCTATGAGCATGTGAAAGAAACCCGAGAGTGTGGCAGCAGGGATCCTTCCACTGAAGTCAATACAAAGAGAAAAGTTTTGTTTTGTCATAAAAAATCAGACCCAGAAACCCTGCCAGGCAGCAACTCTGGACAGTGCTCCTCTAAGCCCACGTGTAGACTGTGCCCTGGCGTCTTTGCTGCACAGACAGAGAACCTGCTGGGCTCCCCTCACCTTAGATTGTATCCTGACCCTTTGTTATGGATGGAATGTTGGTGCCCCCACCAAAATTCATACGTTAAATCCCTAACGTCTAATGTGATGGTATTAGGAGGTAGGGCCTTTGGGAGGTCATTAGGTTTAGATAAGGTCATGTGGGTGGAGCCCCTATGATGGGATTTGTGTCCTAACAAGAGGAGACCAGAGCCCTCTCTCTGCCATGTGAGGATACAGTGAGAAGGAGGCTACTGTGAGATGGAGGCCATCCAAAAGCCAGGAGGAGGGTCCTGACCAGAACTCAACCATGTTGACACCTTGATCTTGGAATTCCAGCCTCCAGAGCTGTGAGAAATAAATGTCTGCTGTTGAAGCCACCCAGTCTATGGTAATGTTACAGGGAGCTGAACAGACATGAGCAGTACTTAGACACCCACTAAGAATGCTGGGTGATGGTTCGGCAATTATGACATTGCCTCTCTAAAAGTGATAAACTAAGGCTGGGCACAGTGGCTCACACCTATAATCCCAGCACTGTGGGAGGCCAAGGCGGGCGCATCACCTGAGGTAGGGAGTTTGAGACCATCCTGACCAAAATGTAAATGTTTAGTAAAACTCTGTTTCTACTAAAAATTAGCTGGGGCTGTGGTGGCGTGTACCTGTAATCATGGCTACTCAGGAGGCTGAGGCAGGAGAATCCCTTGAACCTGGGAGGCTGAAGTTGCAGTGAGCCGAGATCGCGTCACTGGACTCCAGCCTGGGCCACAAAGGGAGACCCTGTCTCAAAAAAATATAAAATAAAATGAAAGTAATAAACCACCAGCCGGTGCTAGGGAGAAGCCATTTCCTTAAGGTCCACAGCTGTTGCACTAAAGTGTTAATTGCGGCCGGGTGCAGTGACTCACGCCTGTAATCCCAGCACTTTGGGAGGCCAAAGTGGGTGGATCACCTGAGGCTGGGAGTTCGAGACCAGCCTGACCAACATGGAGAAACCCCATCTCTACTAAAAATACAAAACTAGCTGGGCATGGTGGAGCATGCCTGTAATCTCAGCTGCTCAGGAGGCTGAGGCAGGAGAATAGTTTGAACCCAGAAGGCGGAGGTTGCTGTGAGCTGAGATCGCGTCATTGCACTCCAGTCTGGGCAAAAAGAGCGAAAGTCCATCTCAAAAAATAAAGTGTTAATTGAATGCAGATGCCAGGAAGAAGCAACTTCCCAGGCATCTGCTTTAAGACACAAAATGGCGGAGTATGACTTTCTGGGGGCACTCCACCAGAAAAGGGAAGAACCTCAGAAGGGCATGCGTACAACTTCCTAAGCACACTGCATGTTCTCACTTCCCAAGTCTAAGAAGGGCACTGCACACATGGGCAGCCCATCCTAAGGGAAGAATCATGGGAAAGAGTCAGCCTATAAAGCCCTAGGATCACACTTAAGCTCCGCACTTGACGTTCAGGTGCCCACTTGGGTTTCTTCCAAGTGTTCTAAAGCCAATTTAAGTAAACTTCCACTTCTGCTCTGAAACTTGCCTCTGTCTCTTTTTCTGCCTTATGCCCCTCAGTCAAATTCTTTCTTCTGAGGAGGCAAGAATTGAGGTTGCTGTAGACCCCTATGGATTCACTGCCGGTAACGGGGATATCTTCCACCAGTAATGGTATTTTGTTATAGCGGCTTGGACAGAGTAAGACATCCTTAAAATCCTAGAATGGCTCATCCAGAGGGGGCCTAAGGAGCATTCTGGTCAAACCACCTCATTTCACACCAAAAGCCAGGCCCAGAAAGGAAGGACACATTTGGAATGGAATAATGAGAATAGCAATGGATGGTGACAATAACAGATGCTTGTTAAACAGTGATCATGCTAACCATGTGTCAGGCACCGCTGCATAGTACTTTCATGACCTCCTTGAATTCTCATGACAACCCTGGGAGGTACTTGTATCAGTTGGGGTTTACTACAAGAAACTAGGTGTGCTGGCTTGCGCCTGTAATCCCAGCACTTTGGGAGGTCAAGGTGGGGGGATCACGAGGTCAGGAATTCGAGACCAGCCTGGCTAATATAGTGAAACCCCATCCCTACTAAAAGTGCAAAAATTAGCTGAGCATGGTGGCATGCACCTGTAATCCCAGCTACTTAGGAGGCTGAGATGGGAGAATCACCTGAACCTGGGAGGTGTAGGTTGCAGTGAGCTGACATTACATTATTGCACTCCAGCCTGAGTGACAGAGCAAGACTCCATCAGAAAAAAAAAGAGAGAGAGAGAGAGAGAAACTGGAACAACTCTGGGTATTTTAAGCAGAAAGAGATTTAATAAAAGAAATTAGGCACTGCAAAATCATTAAAAGAGCTAGAGAAGTAGGCTCTGGCCTAGGTGCCAGGACTGATGTCCAGAACAATAAGAACTAGTCAATTTTGGGAGATGCTATGTCTAAGGCTGACGCTAGACTACTAAGTCCATGACACAGCCCCAGTGCTGTGAGCCAGAGGTCAGAAACCAGAACGAGGAATTTTCTGCCCCCGAATACTGTCTCCGTAACCACTGCTCATTCCAGGAGGCTGGAAGCAGGATACTAGAACACTGCAATAAAACCTTTTACTCTCACTCCCTTGCTTGCCAGCAGAAGGGTCAGGAAGAAGGCCTGTGCGTGGCCTCACTTGGCCTTCCAAATACTGGGCAAGTGTCTTTAATTATAATTAGACTCTACATTCTATTCTAAGCCCTAGCCGCAAAGCATCTGAAAAATGTAGATTGTTGCTTTCCAGGTTCCATAGTACGGGAAGGCAGCCTAGAAGGAGAGTGGAATGGAGATTGAGCAAGCCAGTCTACAACACTGCTAGCCAATCCATAGTCATTACTAGTGTCATTTCTGCGTCTTACAGATAAAAAATGAGGCATAGAAAGGTTCAGTAATTTGCCTAAGGTAACACAGAAAATCAGTGGTGGAGCCAGGATTTGAACCCAAGGGATCTGACGTCAGGATCCTCACTCTTAAAATGATCCCTTTCAAGAAAGGACAGTTTGCAACTTTAGACAGCATATTTACAAAAGAGATATACTTTTTGCTGCAGAAAATGGCCAGATAAAGCTCCATTTTTTGACATTACACTATCAAAAAATTGTCAATATGGGACTCTAAATTCAGCAGAACTGCTTGAAATAGAGTTCAGATATCTAAGAAGTTTTTTAAATAGCCATTGTATAAAATCTAGTCTCACATGTTGATGGAAACGGAAGGATGAAGTAACACTATGCTATTCAACTCAGAATATCCTAGGAGAACACAGAGAAGCAGAGACCCTATAGCCTTGGAGCACCAGCAGCTTGTCCTGGCTTCTTCATGAATGGCCATGAAGAAAGGTGGATAGGAAACTGTAAAACTACTAGAAGAAAACAGGAAAAGCTCTACCTCACTGGTCTGGGAAAGTATTTCGTAAATATCATTCACTTCACAAACACTGGCAACTAATGGGATTGCATCAAACTAAAACACTTCTGCACAGCAAAGGAAACAACAAAGTGGAGAGACGACCTACAGATTAGGAGAAAATATTTGCAAATCATGCATCCAATAAGGCACTAATACCCAAAATACATAAGGAACTCAAACTACTCAATAATAGGAAAACAAATAACTTTCTTTGTTTGTTTGTTTTGTTTTTGAGGCAAACTCTCACTCTGTTGCCCAGGCTGGAGGGCAGTGACATGATCTTGGCTCGCTGCAACATCCACCTCCCAGGCTCAAGCAATCCTCCCACCTCAGCCTCCTGAGTAGCTGGGACTACCTAATCTTAAGCAGGGACAGGTGCATGCCACCATATTCAGCTAAATTTTTTTGTTTCTTTTTGTTTTTGGTAAAGATAGGACTTCATCAGGTTGCCCAGGCTGGTCTCAAACTCCTGGGCTCAAGCAATCCAGCCGCCTTGGCCTCCCAAAGTGCAGGGATAACAGGCATGAGCCACCGCACCTGGCCCACTCTATTTTAAAATGAGTAAAAGACCTGAATAGCCATTTCTCAAGAGGCTGTATAAATGGCCAACAGATATATGAAAAAATGCCCAATGTCACTAATCATTAGGGAAATGCAAATCAAGGCCACAGTAAGATATCACTTCATCCTAGTTAGAATGGCTATTATCAAAAAATAACAAATGCTGCCAAAGATTTGAAGAGAAGGGAATTCCTATACATCGTTGGTGGGAATGGAAATGAGCGTGGCCATTGTGGAAAACAATATGGTGGTTCCTCACGAAATTGAAAATAGAACTACCATATGATCCACCAACCCCACTTCCGGGCGTATATTCAAAGGAATTGAGATCAGTATATCGAGGAGATGTCTGCATCCCATGTTCATTGCCACGTCATTCACAATAGCCAAGATCTGGAAACAACCTACGTGCCCATCAATGAATAAATCGATTTTTAAAATGTGATGTCTATATATACTATAGAATACTATTCAGCCTTGAAAAAGAAGAAAATTCTGTCACTTGCAGCAACATGGATGAATCTAGAGGACACTATGCTCAGTGATATAAGCCAGGCACAGAAAGACAAATACTACACATGATCTCACATATATATGGAATCTTTTTTTTGAGATAGAGTCTCACTCTGTCACCTAGGCTAGAGTGCAGTGGCGTGATCTCGGCTCATTGCAACCTCCAGCTCCTGGGTTCAAGCAGTTCTCCTGTCTCAGCCTCCCAAGTAGATGGGACTACAGGCACCTGCCACCACACCGGGCTAATTTTTGTATTTTTAGTAGAGATGGGGTTTCACCATATTGGTCAGGCTTGTCTCGAACTCCTGACCTCAAGTGATCCACCCGCCTCTGCCTCCCAAAGTGCTGGGATTACATGCATAACCCACCGCACCCAGCCATATATGGAATCTTCAAAACCTGAACCCATAGAAGCAGAGTAGATTTTCAATGTCCTCACCCCAAAAAAATGGTAAGTATTGAGGTGATGGATATGTTCATTAGCCTGATTTGATCAATTCTACAATGTCTACATGCATGGAAACATCACATTGTACCCATAAATATATGTGATTATTATTCATCAATTAAAAGTTTAAAAATTAGCCAGGCATGGTGGCTCATACCTGTAATCCCAGCACTAAGGGAGACCTAGGCAGTAGGATCACTTAAAGTCAGGAGTTCAAGACCAGCCTGGCCAATATAGTGAAACCCTGTCTCTACTAAAAATACAAAAATTAGCTGGGCATGGTGGTGTGCACCTGTAGTCCAAGCTACTCGGGGGGCTGAGGCAGGAGAATGGCTTGAACCCAGGAGGCAGAGGTTGCAGTGAGCCAAGATCGTGCCACTGCACTCCAACCTGGGCGACAGAGTGAAACTCCATCTTAAAAAAAATAAAAAAAGTTTAAAAATTAAAGTGGATTAATTCTGAAAAAATAAAAAGAAAGCAGATAGGCATCTGGAAAAGGTACCAGAACCTCCCCATTCCAAGGTTACTTATCACAGAGTTGTGAATGGATGTCTGGGGGTGATGCTATAGAACAAAGTGATCAACGACAAGCGACAAGCAGTGATTCCCAAACCCTCACCTGGGATCTAGGATGCAAGACCCACAGATCTGCCCTGTGGGCAGTGAGGAGAGATCAATGAGCAGCTGTCCTCACCCTTGGGTGCCCACCTCCTTTCTTCAACCTTACAAATCTGACCTGTGGATATGAGGTCTAAAACCCCCATCGACATAAGTCTGATTTTCTTTCTGCTCTGTCTCCAACACAGACAAGAAGAGAACCTTTTAGGTCCCAAAAGAAAAATGATAAATTCCAACAAGGTTTGAGATTAATTGCATTTTTCATTTTTTATTTAACTCGCTTTGCTTTCTATGGCTCCAGGAAAGCATGAGTGGTCTGTAAGGGCTGTCCCTTAGCCGAGCATCATAATCTTTGCTAATTCAGGACCATGACATGCATGGAGGAACAAATGGATAGTTACATAGATAAATTGACTCTTGGTGGGTAGATGAACTGGTAGATAAATAATGCTATAAAGAGAGAGAAACAGAGACAGAGAGAGTAAATCTTAAACAGTCAATCAGCAAGGCCAGGGCTGGAACAAACACCATCTCCCTAGAATTTCCCAGAAGAATGTGGCTTCTGGAAGGCTTCTAGGAGTGTACATCAAAGAATATTCAAACTGCCCAAAGAAATAGCAACAACAACCACAACAACAAAAATCAGTTATCCAACTACAAAAGAGTGAACAGAATAATTATGAACCTCAGCAATTAGAAATAGAAAAGGAAAGAAAATGGAAAGAGAGACTTAGGAAAACCTTAACACTCCTATCTACTGCCAGGTCCAAAGTAATGTCCAAACCAATCAGCAAAACTCCTAAGAGAAGCCTGCGGCTGCAAGAAATCCTTCTGAGGTCACTGAGTCCCTACCCTGCCGGAGGGAGGCAGAGCTATTCCTAAATCGCCCTCCCCTGGAACAGAAGCTCAGATCCCAAGGGCTGATTCCTGCGCCTTGGAGAAATACTCTTTAAAATTAAAGAATTACTTGGCAGGTTTTTTCTTCTCTTGCCTGGTCGTGCATTACCAAAAGGAAGAGTACGCTGCAACTGTCACGTCCAGTGACTCCACCCTCAGTCTAGGAAGGAGCTCACGTGTGCACTGTCATCAGACAGATTTGTCCCTAGAGCCAAGATGTTCTCTGCAGTCTCAGTTATAACGCCCAGAAAATTAGATCCAAGGCTGCTGCTGTTTCTGCAGACTGGCATTGGTCAGTTACAGGCAGGGCAGGGAAGGAGTGGATGGAGAAAGTAATTACCTGTTTTGAATAGGGATGGCAGGGAGGCAGTATGGGGGCGGGAGGAACATGCACAGATCTTTGAGTTTTCATTTCTGCTCTGCCAGATGGCCACTGTGTGCCTGTAAGCAAGTGACCTCACCTCTCTGCCTCTCTGAACTTCCACTTTCCCATCTGCAAAAAGAGATAGCAGTGCCTATCCTCTGAGGTTATTTCAGGATTAAAGATTATGCATAAAAGGGCCCATCCCACAATCCGTGAAAGCTGTCATCATGGTCATCAGCCCCTGTCTGGCTCTCAGGACCACCCCGCTGCTCCAGCCCTGCCCACAGCTGAGGCTTCTGACTCCACGTGCAGGTTCTTCCCCTCACTTCCCTCCAAAAGGCAGCTCCAGACGGAATGTGTCAGCTCTGCCTCAGTCTTCCTTGCTACTGTGCCAACTTAATAGGGTGGCCCCAGCATTAGAGGTGGCCTTTGACCTGGTGTCTGCCTCTAGTTTCTTGGTCTCATCAACTATGCAGTTGGTCTTACAGAGTACCTGCTAACTCAGGTCCCTTCTGAAACAGACATCTCGCCTGGCTCCTGCCTTACCCTCTCTGTCTCTCTCCCAGAGACTGGACCTCCGCTCTGAGCCCCAGTCTGGTGACAAATGCTTTGCTATTCAAAGAGAGACCTCTGTACTAACAGAATCCTAAGCATCTCCCACACCCGGATCCCTGTTGCTGGACTCTGCCCACGTCAACCCCCACCACTTGGTTCAGTCCCACCCTTGTTGCAGGCTGCCTGCCAGAGATCACCAGATACCTCCCTCCTTCCTGCCAAATCTTTCTCCCTCTGCAGAATGTGGTTTGGTGGAATAGACACAAATTATAGAATCAGACTACCCTGCACATCTGTGTGTGACCTTGGGCAATTTCTTCACCTCTCAGAACCGCATGTATAAAATGAGAATAACAACAGCCTCATTGGGCCATGGAGGAAATTCAGGGAAGGGCGTGCATTGCAAGCCTGGCACCGTGCCTGGCATGGAGGCAGTGCTCCCTAAAGGCCCACTCCCCTTTGCCTCCTGACATCGCCAATGGCCTGTAACTGGTCATGCCCACCTGAATCCAGAGGTAGAAAGTGGTCATTAAAACAAATTGTCACTTGATTCTATAAGCCAGGTGGCACATGACAGCCATTAATTTTTCACATGAAAAATGGCTCTGCTAATTGAAAAACATCAAAAAGATTGAGGTTTACACAAATGTTCAGCTCTGTTTATTTTTTCTAATTTACTTTTCAGCAGTCAGTAAGAACTTAATGAGCTCTCATTTATGGCTTCCTCCCTATTTATAGATATTGGCGCCTGCGGTGTTCTAGATGTATATACTGAGAGTATTCAGCCTGGGCTACATGGCCAGTGGGGAACAGTTACAATACCCAGGTAAATTCCAGACAGGAATTACTGCTCCTCAAAAACTTAGCTAATACACTGTTCATTAGGAAAACGCCACAGCTGGTACTTTACATGGGCTGGATACTGTTTTCCTCTTCTTGGGACAAATTTTTCTAGCTTTAAGTTTCAGTTGATATGACATGAAAATAGGTAACATTTATGGAGCAATTGCTCTGTTTCAGACGCCACATTGTGCATGGTATGTGGATTCTTTCATTTCATGCTTGTCATAACACTGAGGAAAATACCCTTATTAACCCTGTTTCCAGAATAGGGAATTAAGATGTAGGGGAAAATTAAAAATGTTGAAACCCAATTTTCTCTGGGTCCAGATTCCATATTTTTATCATGGCGTCTACACAGGCATACCCTCTTTTCAACAAGCAGAGAGCCAACTGGTGAGTTCTGTCCATTTGAGGAGGAGAGACAGATATGGGAGAAGAGCTAAGAGTCAGGAGATATGAATTCAAGTCCCACATCTTCCAAGAGTCCTCAGGACCTTGAGCAGGTCCCTCACCATCTCTGCTTTGAAGTTTAGAGGTCTGGGGTAGGGCTCGAGCCAGAACATGGGCACCAACCCTTCTTCCCCTCCCACTGACCAGCTAACAAAGACTAGGGGAATTAGAGTTTCAGATTTGTTAATGGCCAGTTTTATACCCCCAAACCACGCAAAGTAGAGCCCTCTGACAAAGCTGGAATGGCAAACACAGATTAGACAGAGGGCAAAATGGAGGCCTCTGACTCCTGCCCCAGATCTAAACCTTGGAACCCACCAGACCGTGAGGATGTCCCACCTGGTCAGGCTTGGAGTGAGAACAGAGGTCTTTGAGTCACCGGGCAAACAGGTCAGAAAGATAGAGTGGAGCCTCTTTACCACTGCTGAGGCACCAGAAACCCTGCCCAGCAGCAAAACATGACTCAACCAGTCCTCTAATGAAGAGAAACAGAAGGGCAGAGAGAGGAACAGAGCTTCCCTGAGCAGGGAGACATGAAAGCAGAAGTTCTCACCTCCATGGGCCAAGGTGGGGGGTCTGCGGAGAGGAGGAGAAAGATCCCCCTAAAATTCTTGACCTGTAAACTGAAAGGCCAGACCCCTGAAGCAAGAGGCAACACAGATGAATGAGAGGAATGGCTGCCACTATGCAAAGTGAATGGATTCAAGAAGTTTGGTTGTACCTGACTGCAGACTAAAGACACAGCAGTGGGAAGGTTGGTACCTCTGGTTTGGAGAAACTGAAGATGATCCCTTTGAGTTAAGGACACTGTCTTACTCATTCTGTATCCCCCACACCCTGCGCTGATGGAGCCTGGCTCAGGTCAGGCACAATCACTATCTGTTAAACTAATGAAAGAATGAATAGAAGGGCCGTGGTTTGGCATCTCCTGAGACAAGAAGCCCACAGAGCTGCTCTGAGACATGATTCATAAGCCTTCGGGTGCTGCAGGGATGGTCACCCATGTTGTACCTGTTCATTTTGATTCCCAGTCACATATTAACAACCAAGATGGCAGCAGTTCTCACAATAGCATTTGTGGGGAGATGACACAAACATAAATAAATTACTTCTAGAGATCAGCGTGTTACAGCCCAATCACTTGTGTAACCACATACCTCACACCTTGGGAGTATAATAGAAATTTAGCCTGAAACCCTGGGCTCCCGACTCGCATTCTGATGCTCCTTTCCTATACCACAGAGCGCAGCGGATGCTGCCGTACAGGCAGAGCTACACACAGCACAGGACTCCGTGAAGACCCCATCTACACTCAGGCCAATAACTCTTTTTTCTTTTCTTTTCTTTTTCTTTTTCTTTTTCTTTTTTTTTTTTTTTTTTTTTTTTTTTTTTTTTTTTTTTTTTTTTTTTTGAGGCAACATCTCATTCTATCACCCAGGCTGGAGTGCAGTGGCATGATCTTGGCTCACTGTAGCCTCACCTTCCTGGGCTGAAGCAATCCTCCCACCTCAGCCTCCCAAGTAGCTGGGGCTACAGGTGTGCACCACTATGCCTGGCTAATTTTTTTATTTTCAGTAGAGATGAGGTCTAGCTATGTTGGCCAGGCTGGTCTCAAACTCCTGGGCTTAAGCAATCCTCCCACCTTGGCTTCCCAAAGTGCTGGGATTACAGGCTTGAGCCACCACACGCAGGAAAGAGTTCTTCTTACAAATTGCTTTTGTCAACACTCCTAACCTTGCCGTCATCCTACAAGTAACGAATAGTTACAATCCTCTTCTTGGACTTCAAATACAAGTGCCAGGAATACACAGAAATATATGCGTGAGTTCTCTTGCAATCTTATGTTGACAACTGAACCAGTGAGTTCAGGCAGCTAGTAAGCAGCTGATCTGGGCTGTGGTCCCAGATATTCCCTGAGCCAAGGCCCAGGAAGAGCTTTTTCAAGAATGTGATGTTTAAGCTGAGCCCAGGAAAATGAATAAGGAGGAGTTAGCTTGGGGAAGGGGATGAGATGGAAGCTCCTACAGGGAGAGGGAGGAGCACTTTCAAAGTCCTTCAGGTGGGAGCGCCTGTGATTCTTCCATCAGACCACGCTGCCTCACAAAACCTCATTTTATGAATGAAAAGAGGACTTCCCCCACAACAACAAGCTTGTATCATATCACGGGAAAGGAAGGAAGGGGCAGGGAAAGCGAGGAGGGGACAGAAGATCAAATTATTCCCCTTTCCAATATGACAACATCCTTTTCAGCAGATCACTCACCTTGGGAGATGCTCCATAAAAAAGAGTTCTGAGACCAAATAAATTTGGGAAATAACCACATAGCTATGTCCTCCTCTTGACAAGTCACACAGCTCATTAACCATTTAAAGACCTTGAGAAGTCCTGCAGCAAAGAACATGAGTTTCTCCAACCCATTTGACTACTTCTTCAATCAATACCTATTTAACATTCCACAGGATATACGTCAGGGAAAGCCTTCCCTAAATTAACTTCAACAACCACGTGGAAAGTGCTAACTCTGACCTCGGCCCCAAGGACCAAAAGCTCTTTAATACCACAGTCTATTGTGCCAAGTTTCCTATGCAGTCCCGTGAGCAGCATCGCAAGTGCCCTGGTCAAGCCCCAGGCTTAAAGCACCCATCCCCAAGACAAGGGGCGTGTGGAATGAAGCACACGCTCACTATTTGATCCCTGGGAAAAGGGAGGAGGAGGCATGACTCGAGCTGGCTTAACAGAGATTTACTTCACCAGTATCCTTTGGAATGGATATCCTGCATGATTGAGCCGGGCTTTGTTCAATTCTCAAAGCAATTTGCCAGGAGCGAGAAAGGAGCGCTTAGAAAAGCAAGTTGGTCAGTCCTGGATGATTACTTCTTATTCCAAAACAATTACTGTAAAGGTAAAATGGGTTATGTTGCTGTAAAAAATATGACTCTCTCCAAACAGTAACACATGGATTCCCACCCGGAGCCATCAAGGCCACAGCCAAAAGCAGACCGGGCATAGGAACTCGGGGGGAGATGCTTCTGCCCGTCAAACAGTACTGATTTAAAACAGAATTAACACAGATGAAGGAGGGCTAGATAAGTAGGGGTTGTGGGGGGCAGTGATGGGGTCCCCTGAAGACAAGTACCTCCTTAGCAGTCTGAGCCCATCCCTACTGAGTACTCTGAGATGTAAAAAAGACAAACACCCAGTTTCCTTCTTCTTCTGCCTCAACCTCCAGACCTACTGGGCCTTCTAAAAGAAGAGGGCTAAGTAGGATTTCTCAACCTCAGCACTGCTGACATTTTGGTTTGGTAATTCTTTGTTGTGGGGGGCAGTCCTGTGCATTTTGGAATGTATAGCTGCAGCCCTGGCCTCTACCTCAAATACCAATAACAATCCCTCCTCCTCACCCAGTTGTGACCATCTAAACTGTCTCCAGACATTGCCAAATGTCCCCAGGAGGTAGGAAGTATGGGCAAAATCACACCTGATTGGGAACCACAGGATAAAAGCAACATGGACATGGGAGAAGGATCCAACCAAGTCTTTGGATCCAGCCCATCGCCAAGAGAAAATTGTGCTCAAGACTGGCCTCTCCAAGAGAGCAAAGAGGAATGCATCCAGAAGTTGTTGCTGTTGGCCCCTTTTTTGGGCACTGATGGAACAAGAGGGGTCTGAGTGCCCAGTCACTGGCATCACAGCCACGTGGTGCCCAGCCTGCTCCATAGAGGACACCAAAGAGCCTTCCTGATAAGCCAAGTCATTCTAGGCAGCCACTCCCCTTACCTAGCCTGGCTTCCAATCATTCCTTTGCTGGTTGAAAGAAGACAAGTTAAAATATGAGAGTATCTTGTAAGACTCAGGGAGGCTAAGTAGGAAGAGTTTGATAACTGTTTCTCAAAACTAAAGATGTTCGTTGTTTCCCAACTGACAGCCAACAGATAATGTTGCTATATAATGGCCTGGGTTTGTTTCTCACAATTTATTAATAAGCTGCCATTAATATGAACTGCCTATGAATGATAGAGTGGGAAGAATGCCTTGGCTTGGTGTTAGATGCTGAAGTACGGCTCCTAATGCTGACATCTGTTCAAGATCACTTCACTTTAGCATCCCCAAGCTTTCTCTCCACCATAAAATGAAGAAAACAGCAATATTCCAAAACCCACCTCCCTAGGTTGTTGCAAGTCTCAAATGCAATGTGTGTGAAAGTGAGTTGTAAATGCAGAGCACCAGGCTGATGTCAGTTGTTTTTAATAACTCGTCAGGTCAGTTTTGACTCACTTAAAAGTAGACATGAGGCAACAATTTGCAGAGGAGAATACTGGGAAGAAATATCTGCTTTGAATATAGTGATTAAGGGAAGTTAAGATGGAAGAAAAATGTGGAACAGTGTTTTTAAGATTCTAAGAGTGATTATTAAAGCATCTCAGAACTCTTAGGTAGAGAAAAAATAACATTGCTCTTCAAAGTGGTCCTTTCTGTGTCTTTTTTTCCACTTTCTTAGCCCTTTATTCTCTTTTCCCCCATTCACCTCATTTCCATCTCTGCCCAGGCCCCTGAAGTACACTTAATTGTCATTGCCAGCCTCATCCAGAGCCACTATGAAGCGTTTAACTGCTGATGGCACCAACCAGGCACTGTACCGAGAAAATTACTATTGGTGTAGGAGGGAAGGAGGAAGAGAGGGAAAGAGAGAGGCAGGGAGAGAAGGAGGAGGTGAACAGAGAGAGAAACTGGGACCTGATCTCTCTTAAGCTTTGAATCTCAGCTGTGCATCCAAACCTGGAAGTCGGAGGGGAAACTAACATTGACTGGGGACCTAGCATGTGCCTGGGACTATGCTAGGAGATTCACGTAGCTGCTCACATCTAATCCTTGCAGCATTCTTAAGTAGGGCAGCCTTCCCAGAGCATGTTCCATGTAACTGCAATGGAACTACAATTGCATTGATTCAACCAAAGTTTACTGTGCTTTCTCTATGTGCCAGACACCGCTAGGTAACTATAAAAGCAAATATTTATATAGGGCCTATTATTTGCCAAACACTGTTTTATATATGTTCATTTAATTACAACAACTTTATAAAGATGTTATTATTACCATACCAATGTTACAAACGAGAAGAGTTCAGTTATTGCCCAAAGTCACACAACTAGTGGGACAGGCAGACTCTCAGATGGTCTCCGAAGACCCCACCTTAGGGTATTCACACCACTGCATAGTCTCTCTCCCTGAGTGTGGACTGGCCTAGTGACTGCTTCTAACCAACAGAATATAGCAAAGGAGACAGGCTATCACTTCCATAATTAGGCTACATGAGATCGTGCCTTCCATCTTGCTAGCAGACTCTCTTCTTCACTGGCTTTAATGAAGCAAAATGTTATGCTGGGAAGGTCCATCTCCAGCCAACAGCCCACACGGAACTGAGTCCTGCCAACAGTCCCATGAGTTTAGAAGCAGATCCTTCCCCAGCAGAGAGTTCAGATGAGAACCCAACCCTGGCCAGCACCTTGACTGAAGCCTCATGAGAGACACTGAAACAATGTCTCGGCTCAGCTCTCCTGGATTCCAGACCCATGGCAACTGTAATATAACGAAAGTGCATTGTTTTCAGCCACTATGCTTGTGGTCAATGGTCACATGGCAGTAAACAGCTGATACAACTAGTAAGGAACAAAGGTGGGGCTTGTGCTCAGGCCATCTGGCTCCCAAGCCTGTGTCCTTCACCACTACATTATATCACCTTTCATATCTAAGGGGATATTCTGTTTGTTTAAAAAAAAAAGAAAAGTGGTAACATAAGTCTGGAAATGTTGAATATTATACTGCCTTCTTGAAGATTCACATTGCAAGAAGTCCTATAGTGAAGAAGTGTCTTTATCTTCACCTGACCCAGCATTGCTCATACTTTTCAAATCACAGATTTCTTTGTTTATGTGACACCTGTGGCATCCCACAAAACCAGAACTCCATAGAAGGGATTTTAGAAATGTTGAGACAGGCATAATCTCCTTATTTTACAGATGAAAGAAACTAAGACTTGGAGAGGTTCAATATTGTCAGAAGTCACACATGACGGTGGTGAGCCCCGATTTGTGGTCTGACTCAAAGACCCATCCTTCTCCCACCAATCTACCCTGAAAAGGGAAGGGCAGACAAAATGATGTGGTGAGTAGGGTGGGGAGGAGTTGGGGAGTGGAGAAGAAATCACCTGAAGCAAGCATCATTTGACTGATCAGCGGCCACTGCTTAAACCACAGCCAATCAAACAGTCACCAGCCTCACACCCGGAAGCCCTCGTGCCCAGGTGAGAGCACCTGAACACTGGGAAAGGAAGTCTCATCTGCTGGGGCCACAGCTGCAAAATGACTGCGGTGAGAAAGGACAGGTGGGAAGGTGCAGTCCAGTAAGCAGGGGAGAGAGCCCCCAGGACCTGTGTCTACAGCATGTGCAACCCCAACTTTCTTTTATGCCCTGCTTTGCCTGGACAAGCAGGTCCCGAGGCCCTGAAAGTGCTGCCTACAAGCAACCTAGAGGCCTGCTGTCCTCTTCGGCCAGGTGGCCACCTACACTCATGCCCTGTTTGAGGGAGCTTGGCATCATCACCCCTAATTAGCTCATCCTTTGAACTGACCTCTGAAAAAATGTCAAGAAGGAGAGAGGAACACTGCCAAGTGGCTATATTGTTGCATGCTAGATGCTGAACAAACGCTATAGCATTGAATCCTAACAAGCTTCCGAACTGGTGACTCTCCTGCCTCTCCCATTTTGTAAGTGAGAAAACCGAGGTTCAAAAAGATTAAGGCATCTGCTCAAGGTAAGTAAATGGTAAGTAAACACAGGTGGATCTCACTCCAAAGCCCAAATTCATTTAAATACAGTTTGGAGCAGGCAGAAGTTTCGTAGAAACCCTTTTCCCGCTCTCCACATTTCACATAAAGCTGATGAAACATAGATGCATTGCGAGCTTTCGGAGAACGAGCAGTGTCAGAGCAAAGCACTCGTCTCTTCACAAACACTCAGCTCTTGCTAGGTTTCCAAAAAACCTTGGTGCTAAGAACAACTCTAGGAGGAATGTTTCTGCCCCATCTGTGGACAAATGTAGAAAAACAGCCTCAGGGGTTAGCTTAGGATGTGAGGTTTTGGTTCTCTTTTAATGGCCATTTTTATAAGTGAAATGAAAGGAACTACACTTCCCGAAATAACAGAGGGGGAGTTTTGTCATCCAGGACGTCTTGGAAGCTGCATGGGCCAGACAGAGCAGAGTCCGTCAGAGGTAGAGGCTCTGTCTTGTACGAAGCTGTGGTTCTGGTACACCACCAGCATACCAACACGAGCAGGATCCACAACAGCCCTTTGTGTACACAGGCTGTGAAAGCAGATGTCTTCGTTAATATTCTGCAGGGCTACTCCTAGGCTCACATCTCCTTCCGCGTATGTGTTTGTTTGTTTGTGTGTGTGTTTTGTAGATTCAATCACCCCTAGATGGGCAAATAACTATGAATCACTCCATCAATCCACAGAAGAACACGAAAAGGAAATGTACATGTAATGAATTAACTCCCAGACCCTGCATCAAGCACTGAGCACACATTTTCTTGTGTAATGCTCAACTTGCAAGGCAGACCCTCCCCCATCTACTATCCCCAGTTTATAGATGAAGAAAGAAAGGCTCTGAGAGGTTAAGCCACTTGTGCAACACCACACAGCTAGTCCACGGTCAAGCCAGGATCTCACCCAGGTCAGCCTGGCTGCAAAATGCACATCCATCTTCTGTACCATGCTACTTCCGAAGGCAGAGACATAAAAAGAAAAATGAGCAAACACTAAGGGGTCCCAACTGCATGCATAGTGTCTGTGCTGGCTGCCTTCCACATTCAATCCTTACGGCGATCCTGCAAGGTACATCCTACCATGCTCATTTCACAGATGAGAATGCAAAGGCTCAGAAAGGTTTAATAAATTGCTACCAGATGAGCCATGATCTGAACCTAGGACTACCTGACTCCAAAGCCTGGGAGCTTTCCACCACACCATCAGTACTCATTGACACAACTCTGCCCTCTTCCCCAGCCCTCCACTTCTACTGCCCCACCCCTCCCTAACCCACTCCAGGAGCACTGACCCAGAGAGGTAAAAGAGACAGACTGGGAGCTAGACTGGCTGTTTAGGCACCAGCATAGAGTGGGTTTGGAGGAATCACTGTTTGTCTCAGCCTGCTACAGTGAGTAAGGGTGGATTCTGGTGACAGTAGGAATCATTTTCATTTATGGAGCTGTGTGTGTGCACTGGATGAAGGAAGGGCTTGGGCGAAGGAGAAAGCGTATTTGTTGCCTCTGGCCCAGTTATTGTGTTCATGCAGCTTCACTGGTCACATCTGTAAAGTGGGGTCAACCCAACAGTCCTGACGCACCTCACCCTGCAGGTGCACAAGTGGAGGAGAGTTGGTTTCCGGAGAGAGCAGCGCCCTGAGGCAAATGCCTTTGGCCCAGAGCTAAAATCATTCAAGCACCAAGTAGCCAAAAGAAGTCACATGAGACTCTACAGGCCCATCCTATGTATTCACCTTTCCTATTCCACTCTCCCTTCCTCTTAGTTCTAAAAGATTCACTTATGTTACATTATAACCTCTAGTTTGTTTATTTTTGCCTAGACAAACAGATTTGCTTTTTGGGGGGTCAGATTACATTATGTAATTCCAGTTTTAGTTTGCTACAGCTACACCCATTTAGGGAAGCCTCTTAGAATAATAAAACAGGGGTTTACTTCTTTGTTTTGAGACAGAGTCTCACCCTGTTGCCCAGGCTGGAGTGCAATGGCGCGATCTCAGCTCACTGCAACCTCCTCCGCCGCCCAGGTTCAAGCGATTCTCCTGCCTCAACCTCCCGAGCAGCTGGGGCTACAGGCATGCACCACCATGCCCAGCTAGTTTTTGTATTTTTAGTAGAGACGGGGTTTCGCCCTGTTGGCCATGCTTGTCTCGAACTCCTAATGTCAAGTGATCCACCTGCCTCGGCCTCCCAAAGTACTGGGATTGCAGGTGTGAGCCACCGTGTCTGGCCAATAAAACATGTTTTAAGGAAATGTTTCAAAAATGAGTCTCCATGCTCTTCCAGGAGGCAAGAGGTCGCAGCCTAGTGCCCTGTCTCGCCCTGTGTTCCCTTTGATCCCTGCACAGCAGACTGCCATGCGTCGTTACTCTCATCATCCATCCATTTATGCATTCCTTCCTTCATTCACTGAAATGTACTTATTTATCTATTTATTCAATGCCTACCAAGTATCGGTTGCTTGGGAAACATGGTCATGGATGAGCAAAAATAAGCACGGTCCTTCTCATAGAATTTAGTGTCTAGTGGAGGGGAAATGAATTAATATGTCACATGCAAAAAAAAAAAAAACAGTATCTCTAAAAAACACGATAAGGGCATGGAAGGAACAGTACATGATACTTTGAGAGCAAATAACAGAAAGACCTGACCTGGTTGAAGAAAATAATGCTTCTGGCTGGGTGCAGTGACTCACGCCTGTAATCCCAGCACTTTGGGAGGCCGAGGTGAGCAGATCACCTGAGGCCAGGAGTTCAAGACCAGCCTGGCCAACGTGGTGAAACCTCCGTCTTTACTAAAAATCCAAAAATTAGCTGGTGTGGTAGTGGGCGCCTGTAATCCCAGCTACTTGGGAGGCTGAAACAGGAGAATCTCTTGAACCCTGGAGGCAGATGTTGCAGTGAGCCAAGATCGTGCCACTGC
>NW_012106363.1:2306467-2307689 GCF_000951045.1 Mandrillus leucophaeus
ATTAGGAGATATACCTAATGTAAATGACGAGCTAATGGGTGCATCACACCAACATGGTACATGTATACATATGTAACAAACCTGCACATTGTGCACATGAACCCTAGAACTTAAAGTATAATTTAAAAAAAAACAAAAAAAAACAAAAAAAAAACAAAAAAACAAAAAACAGGCATGGTTCCTGCACTGGTGTAGAAGTGAACTTGAACTTACCCTCCCAAGAGTCCACCCTGATCCACAGTCCCACTTGCAGCCATTGTCACAGACCCTTTGGCTGGCCTGTGACCTGGCTCCTGGTATCCATTCTGTTCTAATTTTCAACAGCTTCACATACATTTCCCACAGCCCTCATCTCAGTCGTGCATCTGGTGCACGATGACTGAATTTGGCCCTCCTGCTTTAAATCCTGCATGCTGTAAGGTCAAAACCCTGTCCCCCATCTAGCTCCTTCCACCACCCTGAAGGTCAGTCTTCTAGGACTAAAACACTAGGAAGACAGCAATGAAAAGCCCTGGGACAGAAACCAGTGCATCAGTTTAGGGTTTTCTTTCGTTTTGAGGGAGAACAGTTAATGCATAAGAACATGATGATGACCTAGATGGTTGAAGATTACCAGAAAGCAGGAATAAAAGGGGTTAGAATTTTTCCGTGAAGTCGCCATCATAAAGAGAGGTAGATTTCCTCCTGAAGGAAAGCTCACTGGGTTCTAGAAAAAAGACCAAGCTTGAGTCACCACTTCACTGTTTAAGTAAGTGATGTTAGACAGATCACATCACGAGTTTGGTCTCTCTCCCCTGTAAAGCAGAAAATAACACCCACCCAACAGGGGCATGATGAGATCTAAATGCGGTCATGGGAACCCACATGGTGCTGTACACAAGTAATTCTCGTCACTGCCAGCAGGTCTGCAAGGCTCATTCTAAAGCCTGAATCTTCACATTCACTTTCTCTAAACCTGTTTCCTCTGCCCTCCATTCAAAAGGGTCTTTTGGTCTGCAGAAGGCTGCCCTAGTGGCCTGATGGGTACTGTCCCTCTTCTTTCTCATCCACAGGCGAAGAGAGTGATGCATTCAGGCCCCAGAATTTCAGCCCAGTGGGCACCCTCCTTGCCAGTGCCCCCAACCCTATTCATTATTCAATCAATAAACATTTAGTGTAGAACGACTTTGTATTGGGCACTGTTTGGGGTGCTGAAGGTATAGAAGTAAAAAAAATAACACAG
>NW_012106363.1:2311974-2321238 GCF_000951045.1 Mandrillus leucophaeus
ATGCCTGTAGTTCCAGCTACTCAGGAGGCTGAGACAGGAGAATCACTTGAATCTGAGAGGCAGAGGTTGCAGTGAGCCAAGATCACACCACTGCACTCCAGCCTAGGTGACAGCAAGACCCTGTCTCAAATAAATAAATACATAAATACATAAAATGAATAATCGGTGGCCCTTGGTGAAAATTAAATGAGGTGACATGTATAGCAGACAAACATTCAGGAAGAATCCAGAACGTTTGAGCTCAGGAGGGATCTGAGTGCTCTGTAAATGCCAGCTCTGTTTTTCCCCTACTTTCTAAGTGTCTTACTACCAGTGTTTTCTGTTTATTTCTCTATCTTTGTATCTAATCTTCCCTTGTAGCAACTGATTAAGTAATGAAGCATGAGAACAGATTTGCTCCTAACAGGCGGAAAACCAGCCCCGGCCCTTGTTGACTTGAGCCCTCCCAGGCTGACACTTTTCCTCTTGGTGTGGGTGGCCTAAGCCTGGTCCTGGAGGGCTGGGTTTTAACTACCATTAACTATCAGGGAGAAACTAATGAAGCCACAATTGATTCATCGAGCTGGATCCCATCTCCCTGTGAAAGCGTCCCATTAGAGATTCAGGGTCTCTTTAAGGGGATTTACAGCGGCTGCAAATATCAGTGGCAATTATATGCGTCTCTTCTTTCTTATCAAGCTGCCACCCTCTCCTCCCCCTCCCTCAAGTGCCCCAAGGTTTACCAGTCACAAGCACCACAGGTCAGAGCATCCTCCACCAGACTCACTGTGTCCCATGGGCTGGGTAGCAGTGGGGGAGCGTCTCTCCACCACATGAAAGGAAATCCTAGAAGAAATAAGGAAGCCTGAGCTTCCTGAGAGCCGGAGAGTGGAATCCAAGTGGGATCTTCAAGATCACCTGAAGCTGATTCTTTCTAACTGTGAAACTCTCGAGAAGTTATTTTAAAGAGGCATGGGCCGGGCACGGTGGCTGACGCCTGTAATCCCAGCACTTTGGGAGGCCGAGGCAGGCGGATCACGAGGTCAGGAGATCGAGACCATCCTGGCTAACACAGTGAAACCCCGTCTCTAAGAAAAATACAAAAAAATTGGCCGGGTGTTGTGGTGGGCGCCTATAGTCCCAGCTACTCGGGAGGCTGAGGCAGGAGAATGGCGTGAACCCGGGAGGCGGAGCTTGCAGTGAGCCGAGATTGCACCACTGCACTCCAGTCTGGGCAACAGAGCAAGACTCTGTCTCAAAAAAAAAAAAAAAAAGAGGCATGCTCTGACCTACTGCTTCTTGAGGAACAGGATCAGAAATCCTCTCATTTCAAATGCTCCGTATCTGTACTAGTCAAGGTTCCCCAGGCAGACAGAACCAGTAGGATATATGAAAAGAAATGCATTAGGGGGCATTGGCCCATGTGATTACAGAGGCGGAGAAGTCCCATAATAGGCCATCCACAAGCTGGAGAATCAGAGAAGCCGGTAGCATGCCTCAGCCCAAGTCCAGAAGCCTCAGAATCAGGGAGGGCCAACAACACAGACCCTTGCTGGAGACTGAAGGCCTGAGGGCCCCGGGAGGCCGTTGGTACAAGTCCTAGAATCCAAAAGCCAAAGACCCTGTAGTCTCATGCCCAAGGAGAAAAGGCATCCTGCTCCAGAAAGCAGGGAGAGAGAATCCTCCTTCTTCTGCCTGTTTGTCCCAGCCTGGCCTTGAGCTGATTGGATGGTGCCCACTCACACTGAGAACGGGTCTCCCTCTCAGCCCGCTGGCTCACATGTGAATCTCCTCTGGAAACACTCTCACAGACACTCCCAGGAATGATGGACTCCACCAGCCATTGAGGCATTCCTCAACTCAGTCAAGCTGATACCCTAAGATTAACCATCACAGTCTCAGATCTTAAGAATGCCCAAGGACATCTATTCTGGCTGGCCAGTATGCTAAAGCTGATTGGTGCCATCGGGAAGAGCTGATGAGATTCACTAGAGATGATGCAGCTTTAGCGTTAGGAATCAATGTCCAGATTTCTGCCTCTTCCTGCCTTTCGATGCTGAACTTGCCTCTCTGATCCTCAGTATCTGAACCTCTAATGCCATGGGAAGATGGAAATCATAGCTCCTAATGTGAACCAAAGAGACAGCATCTGTTGAGCTTTTGGGTTTTCCTACGAGTACTTCTTCCAGGAAGGTCCATCAAACCTTCCTCTACAAAGGTTTGTTCCTCCAGTGAGCTCTGCAAGGGCAGAGAGTGCCTCGTGCCCCTCACTATCCCTAGCAGCCAGCTGGGTGCAGGACCCAGCAAGTGCCCAGTAAGCATCTGCAAAGCAATGACAGCATGCCTGGAATCTACTTAGAGAAGAAATCAAATGGCCATTGTTCACAGTTGGCCAGGTCTGCCATAACAAAGCACCACAGGTTGGGTGGCTTAAACAACAGAATTTATTTTCTCACAGATTGGGAGGCTAGAACTCTGAGAGCTGGTTTCTTTGGTGGTCTCTCTCTTTGCCTTGCTGTGTGTCCACATGATCATCTCTCCGCCTGTGTGTTTTCCGTGTCCTAATCTCCTCTTGTAAACACACCAGTCATGTTGGTTAGGACCCACTATATGACCTCATTTTATCTTAATGACCTTTTTAGAGGCCCTATCTCCAAATACATTCACATTCCAAAGTACCAGGGGTTAGGACATCAATATGAATTTTGGGGGGACACAGTCACTGCCTACATCCCCACCCTTCTGCTTTGCCCTTGTAGCTTCGCTTCCTGGGGTCTCCATGCAAGGCCAAGGGTGGAGACGCCATACCTGGCTACAGCCACCTCAGAACCCACCATTCAGAAAGGACTCTGCAAGTGACTTGGGTCCCTGACAATTACTCCCTTGTGCCTCTGACCATGTGCTCTTGTTCCTAGAAGCAAGCATGGGGTAGCTGATAGGACCTCTTGTAGATTCCGCTATGTCCTCTTCTCCATGGGCAAACTCTTTACCCTCTTGCGGGCCTGTGCTCTCACCCTTCACCCCCTCAGCCCCACCTTGGTCCAGACCCTCCTGGACCCAACACCGGCCTGAGGTCCACAGACCCCAGCAGAGACACACCCCTTTGGTGTCAGGCTCCCACCACCCTGACTTTGTCCCTGGCCCCTGAGATTCATCTGCTGTTTTTATCTCCTGTCCATACGCCTGCACTTCTCTGCACTGGGATAAATTTTGAAGAGTTAACTAATATGTTTTCCCCACCATCCATTTTTTCCTAGCCAGCCCTCCCTACCTACAGCTTCTCTTATGTCCATCCCCCTTGCCTGCCGCATCTTCATCTGCACCAGCAGAAGGGGAGGAGGAAAATCTGCTTTCTGCTGATCACACCTTCTTCCCAAATCTTCCTACTTTATACCTGCTCCTGTGGCTCTGGAGTTTAATGGGTAATAATTCGCCACCTCTCTTCTCTGTTCTGCCCAGTGCTGGTCTCCTCGCTGGTCTCCTCTCTCTTGGGGAGAATCAAAGGGCCTGGATAAACAGGGTGTGGGTGGAAACTGCATCGATGAGTTCCTTACCCACCACCCTCCCTACAACACACACATCTGAGGACCTTGGTTTCTGATCCCACCTCACTCCCTTGGCCCCTGTCATGGACTAAATGTTTGTGTTTCCTAAAAATTCATACATTGAAATCCTAACCCCCAAGGGGATAATGGAGGTGGGGCCTTTGGAAGTAATTAGGTCATGAGGGTGGAGCTGTCATGAATGGGATTAGTGCCTTATAAAAGACACCCCGGAGAGCTCTCTAGCTCTGCCGCGTGAGGATAAGAAGTCAGCAGTCTGCAACCCAGAAGAGGGCCCTAACCACAAGATTGTTGTGGCCCTGATCTGACCTCCAGCCTCCAGAACTGTAAGAAGTCAATGTCTGTTGTTTACAAGCCAAGCTGTCTTGATTGTTACAGGAGCCCAAACTAACTAAGACAACCGCATCTGAGGCTGGGCACAGTAGCTCACGTCTGTAATCCCAGCACTTTGGAGGCTGAGGCAGGTGGATCACAAGGTCAGGAGTTTGAGACCAGCCTGGCCAACATGGTGAAACCCCATTTCTACTAAAAATACAAAAATTAGCCAGGCACGGTGGTGCACGCCTGTAATCCCAGCTACTCAGGAGGCTGAGTCAGGAGAATTGCTTGAACCCGGGAAGCAGAGGTTGCAGTGAGCCAAGATTGTGCCACTGTGCTCCAGCCTGGGCAATAGAGCAAGACTCTGTCTCAAAAAAAAAAAAAAAAGACAACCCCATCTGGAGAAAATTAAAAAGGCTCAATCTTTCCCCTGGGCGCAGAATGCCCTTCTTCCCCCTGCCCTAGGAAAGCCCAGTCACCTCTGAGGAGGCAACAACATCCTGGCCCCTCCCACTTGCTTTCAGTGCATCCCCACGTCCATTCTCTCATGGAACCCTGTGCATACCTCTATCTGAGCACCTGTAAGACTGTGTTCCACCAGCTTATGTGTTCATCATCTTTGTGTTGACTGTAAACTTCACTTTGTACCCTGTCCCCCAGAATCCAGCACCTAATCTGGCACGCTGAATGAACGAACGAATGAATCAATGAATGAGTGGGCAAGTAAGTGAATAAACTAACAAGCTTCCCTGGAGTGATGGCATAGGATTGTTTCTTAACTATTTTGTATGTTTCTCCTCTTTCCAGCTTCTATATCACAACTCAGGATGATTCTAAAGGGTCGTACCAGCTTCAGAGTTCCCTGGGGGCTGGCTGAGGCTTTTACTGGGACTTCACCAGTGCTCAGCTTCTTCATCTGCCCCATGCTGCTTCCACCTCATTCTTTCCACAGGTGTTGATCCCAAGCACATTCCCTCCTGCATACAAAGAGCTTGCTTCTGGGAACCCTCATGCTACAAGTCATTAGGAACATGGATTTTGGACACTTCTAACAAGCCTGAGTTTGGTCCTGGCTTTTCTACTTACGTGTACTGTGACACTGAGAAAAATTGCCTAACTTCTCAGAGGCTTCATCTGCAATAGAAATGAATTAATTGAGTAGTGGGAGTTCAATGAAATGTTGTTTGAAGCACATTTAGCACAGCACCTGGCACACTGATAAGTGCTCACTAAAGGATTATTTGTATCATCAATATTGCATGGTCCAAGGAACATGGTAAGGCTATGGAACACACAGAAGCCAACTAGATTGGTTACAAGGCCGGCCTCAAGAGAGGTAGGTCCACTCTGGCTTTCAAGAGGTGGTGGTTGGGCCTGTATTCATATGGTAGTGGTACCTGGATTGTGCATGATTCATGGGCTGTATGATGGGTTCTTTGGGAGTTGGTGGGATTTCAGAATGAAGTCTGTAGTCTAGGGACTCCACCAGTCCTCAAGCAAGTTCCATGCATCATGGGGAACTAGAATTTAATCAGCTGCTAGAGAAAGCAAGAATGCATTTTTCCAATGGTGCAAGTGATATTGTCCTAGGGGGATGTAAGTCTGAAATCTGTATCAGACTATGGAGGGAGGTACTGCTGTTCTGACTGGGATGCTGGAGACAGACCTGAATACATGCACAGATATGTTGTGCTTTGAGTAAATTTGGCTTTGTTTAATCTCTTCTCTTAGTCTTAGAAGCCACGTCTGAGTAAGCACTTTTGTCTCTTAAAACATCAGGAAACACAAAAAGGATGGTCCCTTGTTAAAGGTCTTGGATGTTCTGTTCTCACTTAGTCTTATTAATGAATACTAGGCAAGAGAGTTTCAAAAACAAATAGGACCATATCCCTGCTCTCGAGACACTGATATTCTTATAGGAAGAAACAGATATACATATATAAATACAAATTGTAAACCTTATCATATAAAGTAGTCATTTGTCCACTAACTGGCTATTTAGTGCTAGGCGCTGTGTTTAACGTGGTAGACACAAAGATGAACTAGATGTTGCTCCAGACCACAAGAGACAAAGTTTAGTGGGTACAAAGTGCAGTGGGAGCAGTAAGGAAGCAAAGAAGGAAAGCCTGGAAACAAGAAACGAATTCTGAGCCAGAGCCTGGCTGCAGTCATGAAAACCAGCCCAGTCCTGATGTTCCAAAGACTCTCAGACACCCCAAGTCTTTATTTTGTCACTACCTGGAAATATTGAGGTAATAATAAGGCAAACCCAATGCACAATCAAATGCAGTAAACCTATTTCATTGCATTCATTTCAGTGGCTAGCAAAATGTAAATCAGATTTCTGCTTAATGCAACTTCCCAGCACCTACTCCACTAAAGAGAACCCAACTAAATAAGTATAGTCTCTTTCTGGTTAGTATGTCCACAAAGACATACATTAAATATATTTTTATACATGCCAGAGACAATTAGAAAATCCTTGCCCAGTCCTCCAGCAAATAACCTGTGATATACATTTATTAAACTGGAATATCAGAAGTTTCTAGCTTCTGATGGTAGACTGAACAAATATATTTATCCCCTCTCATTTTAGATTTCACTAAATTTATAGTAAAGGAATGAAACACAATATATGCCCACAAAAAAGAAAATGGGGGTAAAGGCCTCATTGTGAATAGAGATTTCTGCAAAATTGTAGATATCAGGCAGCCAGTGGCAGAGCGATCGCTGGTGGAGCAGAGCAAGCAAGCCCTAGCAGTGTGCTCTGAGGGGGGCTACAGACAACAGGAAAGCCAATTTGCCCTCACAGAATGCACAGAAGTTCAGAGACTCCACACTCAGAGAAGCACAGGAATGAAATGCAGGGTTGAAAACAGAGAGATTAATTAGAGATTTTTAGGAAGAGGACACCCCTCACCCGTCCCTTTGCCATCACTAAACCCCATCCCCCATCTTTGCATAACACTGATGAGTAGGCAGGCATTTCCCCACACCCACTATGGCAAAGACTGGAAGTTTCTCTTCTGAAAAAATATCAGGATGGTCGCAGTAGCTCACGCCTCTAATCCCAGCATTTTGGGAGGCCGAGGCAGGTGGATCTCTTGAGTCCAGGAGTTTGAAACCAGCCTGGCCAACATAGTGAAACCCCGTCTCTACTAAAAATACAAAAATTATCCAGGTATGGTGGCTCATGCCTGTAACCCCGGCTATTTGGGAGGCTGAGGCAAGAGAATCTCTTGAACCTGGGAGGTGGAGGTTGCAATGAGCTGAGATCACACCACTGCACTCCAGCCTGGGTAACAGAGTGAGACTCTGCCTCAACAACAACAACAAAAAAATCAGGCTATCCCAGGGAAAAAGACCATCTCATTCTGGCCTTCTCCTCCAGCATAGCAACAGTATCTTCCCCATTCACCCAAAGCAAAGCCTGCCAATCATGCAGTACTTCCTTCCTACTCAGAGTTCCAATCGGCTTCACTATGCCCCACTCCTGTAATCAAAAGGACCAGCCAGGAATCACCAGGTTACTTGAGAAACACAGAGGAAAAAAACTCCAACATAAAAAAAGATAAATAAGAAAAAGTAACATTCTAACCAGAACATCTATCATTATTTTCTTGAAAGAGCGTAAAGATATTGCACCCGTAAAATAAGAAGACTTTTTGAAGAATAAAGTTAAAAAACAAGAGTTCAAGAAATTTAAAAGTATCTGCTAAACTATGAAAATTTAACAAAAAATCAGAAGATAAAGTCAGAAAGCAGAACAAAACACAGAGACAGAGGATATGAGAGGAAAAAATGAGAGATATTTTAATTCAAGAGGTCCAAAATCTATTGACTTAGGAGTTCTGTTATAGAGAGATAAACAGAGAAACTAAGGAAGGTAGAATTACTGCTGAAACAGTTCAAGTTAATTCCCAGAGCTGATGTTTACAGATAGCAAGTTCCACTGAGAACCCAGAACAAGGGATGCAAAAAGACACAAACCAAGAGACATTACGTAAAATCCTGCAGTACCCAGAATAAAGAAAGGATTCTAAAAGCTACCAAAGAAAAAGGCAAAAAATTTAAAAATTGCTTTGAAAGTAAATAGAATCAGAATAGTATCAGATTTTGTAACAGTAATACTGTCTATCAGAAGAACAATGCTTCAGAATTCTAAGGGATTTGATTTTCAGATTCAAGTAGTTATTTTCAAGTTCTAAGAAAATTTGCCTCCAATACATCCTGTTTTAGAAAGTTATTTGAGAAAGTGCTAGGAAAAAGCAAGGGACTAAACCAAGAAAATGGAGAATGTGGGAGCCAGGAGACAGAAGCCAACCACCAAGAGAACAGTCAAGGAGAATCCCAGAGTCCAGATGGGAGCAGAAGGAAGATTCAGGAAAACAGATCAGTGCCTGGTCTAATGGCACAGCTGGAGGAAAACACAAAAACAAACTGAAGATATGATAAAGGAAGGCAACATAATAAATTAATTGTAATCAAAATATACCATTTCCATTTCTAGTTAATAATACTCACTTAGTCATAATAACAGAAAAAACTAAACATAATAAAATTACTATATTGGAAGGACTGAATAGGGGAAGGGAGACTGGTGCAATAGAGATAAATTCTCATTTAAATGTTACAGAAGGAAGTAAACATAAAATATCTAAAGATGATACACCATGAAAAAGTAGTATTAACATATTATCTGGAGATATGGAAGCCGCTATCAGGAGAAAGGGCGAAAGGGATTCCAAATGTCTGTCTCTAAGGAGTAGGACTAAGGACTTCCTTGTAGGACTAGGGCCCATGTTTAGGAGAAACTGCACACCATAAAGACACATCCAAAAAACAGAATAAAACCATTATTGTTTCAAATCAAGCTCAAACACATTTTTTAAACTACAAGACATAAAAGAACATTATAAATCAGAATTAGAAAAACTCAGAAGTGAAGTGACAGAACTCAGGAAAGAATTGAAAGAAAAAGTATTTCAGAAATGAAGACTAAACTAGAAAGAACAGAAGATCAAATAAACATGTTTATTTATTTTATTTTATTATACTTTAAGTTCTAGGGTACATGTGCACAACGTGCAGGTTTGTTACATAGGTATACATGTGCCACGTTGGTTTGCTGCACCCATTAACTCGTCATTTACATTAGGTATTTCTCCTAATGCTATCCCTCCCTCTACCCCCAACCCCACAACTAGCCCCCATATGCGATGTTCCCCGCCCTGTGTCCAAGTGTTCTCATTGTTCAACTCCCACCTACGAGTGAGAACACGTGGTGTTTGGTTTTCTGTTCTTGTGATAGTTTGCTCAGAATGATGGTTTCCAGCTTCATCCATGTCCCTGCAAAGGACATGAACTCATCCTTTTTTATGGCTGCATAGTATTCCATGGTGTA
>NW_012106363.1:2321945-2323108 GCF_000951045.1 Mandrillus leucophaeus
CATAAGTCCTTGCCCATGCCTATGTCCTGAATGGTATTGCCTAGGTTTTCTTCTAAGGTTTTTATGGTTTTAGGCCTAACATTTAAGTCTTTAATCCATCTTGAATTAATTTTTGTATAAGGTGTAAGGAAGGGATCCAGTTTCAGCTTTCTACATATGTCTAGCCAGTTTTCCCAGCACCGTTTATTAAATAGGGAATCCTTTCACCATTTCTTGTTTTTGTCAGGTTTGTCAAAGATCAGATGGTTGTACATGTGTGGTGTTATTTCTGTTCTGTTCCATTGGTGTCTCTCTCTCTCTGTTTTGATACCAGTACCATGCTGTTTTGGTTACTGTAGCTTTGTAGTATAGTTTGAAGTCAGGTAGCGTGATGCCTCCAGCTTTGTTCTTTTTGCCTAGGATAGCCTTGGCTATGCAGGCTCTGTTTTGGTTCCATATGAACTTTAAAGTACTTTTTTCCAATTCTGAGAAGAAAATCACTGGTAGCTTGATGGGGATGGCACTGAATCTATAAATTACCTTGGGCAGTATGGCCATTTTCACAATACTGATTCTTCCTATCCATGAGCATTGATTGTTCTTCCATTTGTTTGCGTCCTCTTTTATTTCGTTGAGCAGTGGTTTGCAGTTCTCCTTGAAGAGGTCCTTTACATCCCTTGTAATTTGGATTCCTAGGTATTTTATTCTCTTTGAAGCAATTGTGAATGGAAATTCATTCATGATTTGGTTCTTTGTTTGTCTGTTATTGGTGTATAGGAATGCGTGATTTTTGCACATTGATTGTGTATCCTGAGACTTTGCCAAAGTTGCTTATCAGCTTAAGGAGATTTTGGGCTGAGATGATGGGGTTTTCTAAATATACAATCATGTCATCTGCAAACAGGGACAATTTGACTTCCTCTTTTCCTATTTGAATATCCTTTATTTATTTCTCTTGCTTGATTGCCCTGGCCAGAACTGCCAACACTATGTTGAATAGGAGGGGTGAGAGAGGGCATCCCTGTCTTGTGCCAGTTTTCAAAAGGAATGCTTCCAGTTTTTGCCCATTCAGTATGATATTGGCTATGGGTTTGTCATAAATAGCTCTTATTATTTTGAGATATGTTCCATCAATACCTAGTTTATTGAGAGTTTTTAGCATGAAGGGCTGTTGAATTTTGTCA
>NW_012106363.1:2328353-2330924 GCF_000951045.1 Mandrillus leucophaeus
GTCTGCTTAGTGCAGAGCTGAGTTCAAGTCCTGGATATCTTTGTTAACCTTCTGTCTCATCGATCTGTCTAATATTGACAGTGGGGTGTTAAAGTCTCCACTATTATTGTGTGGGAGTCTAAGTCTCTTTGTAGGTCTCTAAGGACTTGCTTTATGAATCTGGGTGCTCCTGTATTGGGTGGATATACATTTAGGATAGTTAGCTCTTCTTGTCGAATTGATCCGTTTACCATTATGAAATGCCCTTCTTTGTCTCTTTTGATCTTTGTTGGTTTAAAGTCTGTTTTATCAGAGACTAGGATTGCAACCCCTGGCTTTTTTTGCTTTCCATTTGTTTGGTAGATCTTCCTCCATCACTTTATTTTGAGCCTATGTGTGTCTCTGCACGTGAGATGGGTCTCCTGAACACAGCACACTGATGGGTCTTGACTCTACCAATTTGCCTGTCTGTGTCTTTTAATTGGGGCATTTAGCCCGTTTACATTTAAGGTTAATATTGTTATGTGTGAATCTGATCCTGTCATTATGATGTTAGCTAGTTATTTTGCCCATCAGTTGATGCGGTTTCTTCCTAGTATCGATGGTCTTTACAATTTGGCATGTTTTTGCAGTGGCTGGTACCAGTTTTCCTTTCCATGTTTAGTGCTTCCTTCAGGAGCTCTTGTAAGGCAGGCCTAGTGGTGACAAAATCTCTCAGCATTTGCTTGTCTGTAAAGGATTTTACTTCTCTTTCACTTATGAAGCTTAGTTTGACTGGATATGAAATTCTGGGTTGTAAATCCTTTTCTTTAAGAATGTTGAATATTGGGCCCCACTCTCTTCTGGCTTATAGAATTTCTGCCAAGAGATCCACTGTTAGTCTGATGGGCTTCCCTTTGTGGGTAACTGGACCTTTCTCTCTGGCTGTCCTTAACATTTTTTTCTTCATTTCAACCTTGGTGAATCTGACAATTATGTGTCTTGGGGTTGTTCTTCTCAAGAAGTATCTTTGTGGTGTTCTTTGTGTTTCCTGAATTTGAATGTTGGCCTTCATTGCTAGCTTGGGGAAGTTCTCCTGGATAATATCCTGAAGAGTGTTTTCCAACTTGGTTCTATTCTCCCCATCACTTTCAGGTACACCATTCAAACATAGATTTGGTCTTTTCACGAAGTCCCATATTTTGTGGAGGCTTTGTTTGTTTCTTTTTACTTTTTTTCTCTAAACTTCTCCTCTCGCTTTATTTCATTAGTTTGATCTTCAATCACTGATACCCTTTCTTCCACTTGATTGAATCGGCTATTGAAGTTTGTGCGTATGTCATGTCGTTCTTGTGCCATGGTTTGCAGCTCCATCAGGTCATTTAAGATCTTCTCTACACTGTTTATTCCAGTTAGCCATTTGTCTAATCTTTTTTCAAGGTTTTAAGCTTCCTTGTGATGGGTTCAAACATCCTCCTTTAGCTCAGAGAACTTTGTTATTATCAACCTTCTGAAGCCTACTTCTGTCAGCTCATCAAAGTCATTCTCCATCCTGCTTTGTTCCATTGCTGGTGAAGAGCTGCAATCCTTTGTAGGAGAAGAGGCGCTCTGGTTTTTAGAATTTTCTCCTTTTCTGCTCTGGTTTCTCCCCATCTTTGTGGTTTTATCAACCTTTGGTCTTTGACGCTGGTGACCTACAGATGGGGTTTTGCTGTGAATGTCCTTTTTGTTGATGCTGGTGACCTACGGATGGAGTTTTGGTGTGGATGTCCTTTTTGTTGATGTTGATGCTATTCCTTCCTGTTTGTCAGTTTTTCTTCTAAGAGTCAGGTCCCTCAGCTGCAGGTCTGTTGGAGTTTGCTGGAGGTCCACTCCAGACCCTGTTTTCCTGGGTATCACCAGCAGAGGCTGCAGAACAGCAAATATTGCAGAACAGCAAATATTTCTGCCTGATCCTTCCTCTGGAAGCTTCATCCCAGAGGGGCACCCACCTGTATGAGGTGTCAGTCGGCCCCTCCTGGGAGGTATCTCCTAGTTAGGCTACACGGGCATTAGGGACCCACTTGAGGAGGCAGTCTGTCCATTCTGAGAGCTCAAACACCATGCTGGGACTACCACTGCTCTCTTCAAAGCTGTCAGACAGGGTCGATAGACACATGTATCTTAAGAGAAACAGATGAGGCTCAGCGTGGTGCTTCATGCCTGTAACCCCAGCACTTTAAGAGGCTGAGGTGGGAGGATCACTTGAACCCAGAAGTTCAAGACCAGCCTGGGAAACATAAGGAGACCCCATCTCTATTCAGGAAAAAAGAGAGAGAGAGAGAGAGAAGTGAAAAACAGGAAAAAAAAATCTTAATAAAAAAAGAAGAGATAAAAAGAACTCAAGAGAAACTGACAAATATTGAAGGAAAGCAAAGAAGATCGTACATACAGATAATAAAGTCCCTAAAAACACCACAAGAAGGGAACAGAACAGACACTATAATTCAAGAAAACTTTCCTGAAATAAAAAAAGATTCCAGACTTCATATTAAAGCAGTAGACCTCATCCCTGAGGATATTTACCCAGAATGGCCAGTACCAAGACATTCCAGTAAAATTATTGTACTTTAA
>NW_012106363.1:2332094-2346735 GCF_000951045.1 Mandrillus leucophaeus
AGCTAAAGAACTCAGAGTCTGATGTTCGAGGGCAGGAAGCATCTGGCATGGGAGAAAGATGAAGGCCAGAAGATTCAGCAAGTCTGCTCTTTCCATCTTCTGCCTGCTTTATTCTAGCCACGCTGGTAGCTGATTAGAATGAGCTCAGATTGTGCCCATTCAGATTGAGGGTGGGTCTGCCTCTCCCAGTCCACTGGCTCAAATGTTAACCTGCTTTGGCAGCACCCTCACAGACACACCCAGGAACAATACTTTTCTTTCTTCAATCCAATCAAGTTGACACTCAATATTAATCATCACAAATTTCTTATCCAAAGTAACCAGTGATTCTCAGAGAAATGGCTCATTTTATGTCTGGAGCAGGAAATATATGAGATGAGCCTGGAACACTTCTTCATGCCAAATGATAAGGAAACTATAAAAAACCACTACGGTCATGTCCAAAGGACTTAGGATCAAACCTGAAGAAGCTTCCACTGACCAAAGATGGGGGACACCTTGAGCTTCACTGATGATAATAATTGCAATAGACCAGGGGTGTCCAATCTTTTGGCTTCCCTGGGCCACACTGGAAGAAGAGTTGTCTTAGGCCACACATAAAACACACTAACACTAAAAAAAAATTGCAAAAAAAATATCATATTTTAAGAAAGTTTACAAATTTGTGTTAGGCCACATTCAAAGCTGTCTGGGCCGCATGCAGACTGTGGGCCGCAAGCTGGACAAGCTTGCAATAGACTAAAACCATCAACTATATTTAAACCTATGGATTCATAATGATATTTTTAAAAATGATTGGTCACCCTCAGAGGATGATAGGGAGCTAATTCATTGTCTTGAAAACTGGTAGGTAAAGGGGGAAAACTCCAGCACTAATCCAGCCTTTCCCACAGGAACTGCACCACTGGGTAAACAAGTAACAAACAAGGGTAAGTTTCCCTTTACAAAAGCATCCCAACTAATAAATGGAAAAAAAAAAATGATAGAATATCACCATTCTGCAGCCCTCAATAAAGTACGTATGAATGGTTACAAACATAAAAAGAGAGACCATTAGATATTATGCATTTCCTATAGTCATGCATAACACCACCAATAATCTTGCCAAAGAAACTGAACCTGGCTTCTAATCCAGTCTCTGAACTACCTGTCAATTTGTAGAAAACACAGAGGTCTGAGGATTATGCTTAACTGCACCACGAGTATGTAATCAACAAAACTCAGACTATGGGAAACTCTACAAGCCGAATGGCCTGAACTCTTCTACAGGTAAATTGTAAAGAAAAAAAAGAGGGATGGAGGAAGAATTTACTGAATAATCATGGCTTCACAAAATTATCACATTTTTTTAAATGAGCAAGACTAGAGTATCTTAAGATGCGCATTTGGACTTTAAAAATAAACTTTAAAAAGCAAGTAAATGATTACTACAAAAGTCAAGAGAGTGGCTACTTATAAAGAGATAGGGGTAGGCAATTGGGATGGGGGAAAAGGGCACAGGTTCTGGGGTGGGTGGCAAAGTTCTACTTCTTAACTCGGGTGGCGTTCACAATAATTCATTAAGCTGTGCATTTGTTAGGTGTGGGTTTTTGTATCTGTGTTTTATTTTTCAGTAAAAAAAGTTGAAGTATGCTTAAGTAAATTGAGAACTTTGACTCACAGAGTTGATGGTAGTATAAACTGATAAAGGTTTTCATAAGGCAATTTAGCCATATCCTTCTCTATTTCAAATTCATATTGGTCCCATGTGCCTCATGGGTTTGGAGCAAATGAAGTCATGAATGTCACTGTGGTTGGATAAATGTGAAGGACAAAGATAAACACCTAAGATAAACTCGGGCTGACCAAGCCCCTACTAAGTGTCAGGGACAGTGCTATGCAAGGCTCTTTACGTCAACTCACTAAACCCTTTACACAGGTCTGTGAGATAGTAATAGTCATTTCAGATGTGGCACCCGAGGCTCAGAGAGAGGTTCAGCAACTTACCCAGCATCACCCAGTCCACAAGTGAAACACCCCTTCATTTCAGAAGTGAATACTCCAGAGGTAAGAAAATAAGCAAGCAACAGCCCTACCCTGCTAACCTATCAAACAACAAAGGATGAAATCAATGCTTTTACTGAACAAAATGGAACGTTCTTGGTAATGTGTAAAAGCAAGAAGCCCAGAGGCCTTGCATAAGAAGTTATCCTTTGTATAAAATGCAAGTAAAAACTCATTCATATCTTTCCAGTAATATCAAATATATATTATAATACTTGATATAAAATTAAATCATTCTGCAATTTTCAAATGCACACATATATGTTAGGTTTTATTTCAAGTTGAAGGGAGTCAAAGTAATTCCACCCAATAGACAACTAAGTTAACTCCCAGCTGAAGGCTCAATGTACTCACTGCATGAGCAGGAACCCTCCAGCCTTCCAGCAACTGAGTAGCCCTCCTAAATCCTCCGGAGAGGCCTGCATCCTGGCCTCACAGAAACAGGTAGCGTTTTGACTGGTGGCTTTCTGGAAACTAACACCAGGCAGAATTCTGACAAGAGGAGGACAAGCTGGAAGGAAAGAGAATTCACAAACATGAAAGTCGGTCAGGCAAGTCCCCAAGGGAAATGCCATTCATTTCAGAGGTCACTCAAAGGAAGAAGGAGCACTGAACTGAGAGTCAGACCACCTGGGGTCTGGACTGCCATTCACTGGCTCTGTGACCTCAGATCAAGTCATTTAACATTTCTGAAACTCAGCCTTCCCAGGGGTATAGAAGGGTTAATAACACCTACCCTGCCTATCTCCCAAGGCTGCTGTAGGGATCAGATGAGAAAATAATAACAGCTGGCATTTATTTAATGCTTGCTATGTGCCAGGCAATGGGCCATGTGCTTTATATGTCGTAGCACCTCTTATTTCTCCATCAGCCCTCTGAAGTAGCTTTGATTGTTGACCCTCTTTCACAGGTGAAGAAACTGAGACTTGGAGAGTTTAAATAATTTGCCCAAGTTAAGGCTGACATTAAACCAAAGTAGACTGACTCCAGGTTCTGTGTTCTTAACTCTGATGCCACACTGCCTCCTAGAGCACATCTCTAGAAGGACCTTGTGTACTTAACACTCTACAACAGAAGATGGCAGTATGGTATGAACTGTCACCTGTAACACAATTCCTCCAAAAGTGAAGCAGAGGGATGCTTCAAGGACACTTGTAAGCAAAGATTGAGGAATGTAGGGAGATTCCAGGATATAAGTCCTCCAGATGCTCAGTCAGACGAGACAGACTCTGGTAAGTAGCAGGAGGGGGCATTATATCCTCCCCCCAACTCCAACCCCAACCCTGAGAGCTAGGCTCTCTAGAGAGAATTTCCAGTTTCTGGGATTGCATGAGATAGTCCACTTTTTGCAGAGGAGACAAAAAAGGACCTTTGAGCACAGAGTCAAGGCCTTTGTCACTTTCTAGTGATAAAAGACAGGGACCCCACAAAGACACTGGAAGAGCATTGGGCACTGTCATAGAAAGAGCATTAAAGCACAAATCAGGATGCCTATGCTCAAGTGTGAAGACCTGGATCCCAAGCCCAGCTCTAACATTAATTAACAAGTCATTTAACCTTGGACAAAACCTTCCCACTGTCAGGACTTCTAAGGTACTCAATAAACATTTGATTCCTACAACCCTATCTTCTCTACCTTAACTGGCCCATGGGCACCGGAATGAAGGGAGATAAGTCAGCAGTTATGAAGTGCCTGATATGTACAATGCACAATCCGAGCCTTTTAAAAATAATAGTAGGAGTAATACATATGAAGAGCTTACCCTGTGTGGGACCCAGTGCTAAATGCCTTATCAATGTAGCAATGCTATGGTAAGAAAAGTTAAAAGACAAAATGATTACCCCATGGAAATAAGACAAAATGATTACCGTATCCTTTGAAAGTCATATTAGAGCACTGTGTAAGAAGGAAGAGTCACAGTAGCATTTTTTTCTTTTTTTTTGAAACAGGGTCTCACTCTGTCACCCAGGCTGAAATGCAGTGACAGGACCACAGCTCATTGCAGCCTTGACCTCCTGGGCTTAGCCTCCAGATTAACTGGTACTACAGGCGTGGGCCACCCACACCTGGCTAATTTTCTGAGAGACAGGTTTCATCATGTTGCCCAGGTTGGTCTTGAACTCCTGGGCTCAAGAGATCGGCCCACCTTGGCCTCCCAAACTGCTGGGATTGCAGGCATGAGCCACCACACCTAGCCCACAGGAACATTCTGTTGCCAAACTGAAATGGGGAGGTGGGCAGAGCCATCAAAGAGGAGAGACCCACTGGAGACCCAGGAGCTTCAGGAAGAACCCAGGGCTCCAAAAAGAGAAGCAGCCAATAAATGCACAGGGAGCTTTCACAGTAAGACAAGGAATTCCAGAGGACAAGGGAGAGCAGGCTTGAAGAGAAATGGGGTGAGGGGAAGGCGCTGGCATGAAATACTCCTGGTCAACTTCTACTCACTCTTCTGAACTCAACTTAAATATGGCTTCCTTGGGAAGACTTCCAGGACCCTTCAGACCAGGTCCTGTTTCCTTGCCCTATGTTCCCAAAGCACTATGCCTTTCTCTTTTGGTCATGTTTGCCCAACTTGTAATTAACTAATCCATGACTTTGCCTCTGTGAGTGCTGGGAATCCAGCGTGAACCACATAGTGCCTGACATCCACAGGAACTCCATTGATTCTCATTGGGTGAATGGGAGGAGGGATGGGTGGGTGGATGGATGATCTGAAAATCCAGATGAGGGCAACAGAAGGAAGATGTTGCATTTGAAGAAGCAAGGGTTTGGGAGAGAACAGGAGGTATATAAAAATAACAGCATATAACCTTACTGGAACTTTTGGGAATTTGATTTTATTTTACAGAAAGCATACAGGCAAGCCCATATATGTTTTCTGAAGAAGAGGTAGGATCTACAATGAGGGAATTTTATCACTGCTTAGCTGTCAATGAGAAAATGCATTTACTGGCTGCTGGCTAATTCAGCTTCATGGTTTATTTTCAACTCATCATTTTAAAAACTGACTTGAATTTTGCCTGCAGCTACCTATAGTTCATCTGTCCTTACACCGCAATATTCCCTCTCAAGCTCTTCTTTACAATTTAAACTCCAAATAGTCCCAATTCCAAATATTCTGACTTGCTGTCTACAAAACATCAAAATACCTCAGAATTTTCATCATTTCTACATTCATACCATGCCTCCAAGACAGCGTCTCACGTCTCAAAACGGCACAAAAATCCCTAGTTAGCCCATGTATCTTGATTTGGGACTCAGCAAATGTGCTTTTAGCTCTCACCCCATATTTACTCTGTAAACCAAACATAAAATTCTAAACCCCTCAACTGACTGAATGGACTACCACCTCTCCGCCAAGGGCATTTCCAAAGTAAACCTGAAAAACTAGTTCAGGCCATGATAGGAAGGGAAGTCCAACATCCCTCATTATACCCTCCTCCCTTTGGAATTCAGGAACAACTGATCAGCATTATCATTACAACAGAGATATTAAGACTGACAAAACAGACTCTTTGTAGCAGTAAGATACCAAATTCCAACCTGACTCTAGCATCACATGACAGATAGCAGGCCCTGAAAGAATTCAAAGTATTTTACCCAAAAATGTATTTCTTTGACATTTTTTGAAATGGCCCTGCAAAACTCTCTCTTGTAGGGAAAATCCATATTATGTAGAGAATCCCCTTCCCTTTCCAGGTCTTTTCGTGATCCAGGAGATAGTTAATTAAGAGTCTGGCACATTTTTATGTCTGATAAGAGAAAATTGCCATCTATTCTCTCTGAAGCCAGCTACCCGGAGGCTTCATCTTCAATAATAAAAACTTTGGTTTCCACAACCTCTTATCTTAACCCAAATCTTCCTTTTTATTGATTCCAGGTACAAAAACCCCCCCACTTCAGCCTCCCAAAGTGCTGGGATTATAGGCATAAGCCACTATGCCCAAGCTAGAAAATCTTTGAATCCACCTACAAGTTGGAAACCCTCCAGCCCTTCAAGTTGTCCAGCCACTCCAGACCCAACCAATGTATACCTTACATACATACACGCTGATGTCTGCCTGTATCTGAGACAGGTCTCAGTTAATTTAGAATATAACCTTAGATAATAACTTAACTCTTTCAACCAATTGCCAATCAGAAAATATTTGGGTCTTTTTTTGGGGGGGTGGGAGGATGGTGCATGTAGGATATAATAAATTCTTCTTCAAAGGTGTTAGCCTGTAAATTGCTAAGTACAATGAGTTCTGATATCCTCTCCAAAGAACCAATGTATCAGTATGTTCAGCTCCCCTGTTCTTTGTTCTTCATTTTAAAGTTTAACTTCCTTGTTCTTTACATCTCCTTGTCCCTAGTTTCAGTAAACAAACCCTTCCTAGCCTCTATCGCCTGCTTTGACCTTAGTCACCTTTGGTCACCTGCTCTGACCTTAGTCATCCTTAGTCACCTGCTCTGTTCTTAGTCATCCTGAGCCACCTGTTCTGTAACTGCCCTTCCTGCCAAACTACCCACCCTGCCACTCCGGTTCATACCCCTGCTCTCTTTAAAATAGCCAATCAGAATTAGCTTAGACTGTGTGGTCCAACCCTAGCCAACAGGGGAACAACACAGCAGTAGGGGCTACCTGTGTCAGGGATAAGAACCCCTTCCCCTCCCTTGTTTGGGTGTGCTCTCACCATTGCTCCATCTGCAAGATGCACCCTTCTATAGAAGTAAAATTGCCTTGCTGAGAAAATTCATGTTCGAGTGCTATTTCTTTCGCAGCACCATAAATTTATTTCTAACAGTGCAGGAGGAAAGACAAGAGCTCACTCTGTCATCCAGGCTGGAGTGCAGTGGCTCACTGCAGCCTCAAATTCCTGGGATCGAGCTATCCTCCCACCTCCCACATAGCTGAGACTACAGACACGCACCACCGTACATGACTAATTTTTAAAATTTTTTGTAGAGACAAGGTCTCACTGTGTTGCCTAGGCTGGTCTTGAACTACTGTGCTCAAGCAGTCCTCCCACTTCAGCCTCCCAAAGTGCTGGGATTACAGGCATAAGCCACTGTGTCCAAGCTAGAAAATCTTTGAATCCACCTACAATCTGGAAACCCTCCAGCCCTTCAAGTTGTCCAGCCACTCCAGACACAACCAACTTATACCTTACATATATGCACACTGATGTCTGCCTGTATCTGAGACAGGTCTCAGTTAATTTAGAAAGTTTATTTTGCCAAAGTTGAGGATGCACACCTGTGACACAGCCTCAGGAGGTCCTGATGACATGTGCCCAAAGTTATTGGGGCACAACTTGGTTTTATACATTTTAGAGAGACATGAGACATCAATCAGTATATGTAAGAGGTACATTGGTTCCATCCAGAAAGACAACTTGAAGCACTCACAGGTAAGTGAGAGACAAATGGTTGCATTCTTTTGAGTTTCTGATTAGCCTTTCCAAAGGAGGCAATCAGATGTGCATTTATCTCAGGGAGCAGAGAGATGACTTTGAACAGAATGGGAGGCAGGTGTGCCCTAAGTGGTTCCCAGCTTGACTTTTCCCTTTAGCTTAGTGATTTGGGGGCCCCAAGATTTATTTTCCTTTCACATTTCCCCCCTTTTCTTTTGAAAAGCTTTTGGAGAAAGCATAGTAGAAGGAAATGAGTCTCTGGTCTCAGGTTTCATCTGATCTCTCATGGCTAGGACAGTTTATTCCTAGATAGGTAGGTCCCAAGTTATCAGGACAGTTCACCTTTAGCAGGCTATGAACTCTCATGTCCTATGAAGAGAAAATAGGGAAAGGAATGGTGAGAAACAACAACAAACAAAAGAACAATCCTGGAAAACTGATATAGGCCACGTTACTCTGGAGTCCATACATGAGTAAGCAGGTAAGAAAGTGGCTTATGTATGTAAATTGTTGCTGTTATTTTCTTCTGAAATTTAAGTTGTCTAGCTTTAGTTTGCAGAGTTTTAAGAAAGCACAGCTTAGTCTTCAGTTATTTCAAATTAGGAAAATGGTGGGCGGGGGAAGGAAAAGAAAAAAGAAAAAAATTGAAAACATTATTTTGGAGACTTATAGCCAGGAAAAATTAAAATTCAGTCCAAACTGTAGAAAATAATAAAAACTAAAAAACATTAGGCAAGACTAGAATCTAACAACAGATGTATTATAGTTTTTGAAATATAATTTTCCTCTCTCCAGTTACCCATTTTTACAAAAGACAAATCGTGGTAGGACCAATTTCCTTTATTATACTTGGCCAGACTATTTGTATAAAGTGAAGCAAGAATAATTATTTTTTCACATAGGCTTTTAAAATTGGCTTTGATGGAACTTTGTTCCATAGAAGGAATCTCAGATAAGAATTTTTAAAGCCAAGCCCCGTCATGGATTTGTACCATCAAATACCTATATGTTGAGTAAATTCCTCTCTTCTTGAGGTCCCAAGATAACTTGGGGCTCCTGGACCTGTCAGAAAGTGACATTCTTTACTTACCACAGGTTAGGAACCCTACTCAGGAACTGTGTAGACATGGTATGCAGCCAGTTTTCCTAAGGGACTTTTATTGGCTCTATAAGTCAAGTTTGATTCCTTAAAGAAAAGTACACCATTCCAGTCAACCCTTTGGTAAAACAACCAGTTTCTCCAATTGTGTCCTGTTACAAATGAAAACAGGTTCTTACTGCACTCATGCAAATAACTATATTGCCATAAGTTAAGAATACTCTCAAATAGTTTCCAAATTCTGGAGAAATCAGGTAGCAAGAAGCAAATATGCTCCAAGTTTTGTTCATAGGAGTGTACTTTACTTCATTGTTAAACACTAGCCCAAAAGAAGTTTCCTTTACTCTGAAAAACAAAATAAAGGATCAGCAACATTTTAAGCAAAAACTAAAAAAGATTACTCCAGTCTTCTATTAGTTCAGTCCATGCAGTTAATTCCTATTTTGCTTAATACTCGTGAATATTTCAGCTCTCCATGAGTCCTGCCATTTTTCCTCTATTCTGATGTCACAATCTCCAGCGTAATCAGAATCCTGCATTCAAGAGCACATGTTAGAGTTTTATAGCTAATCAGCTATAAAACAAAGAGGACCAAAACAAGACAACAATTGTCTGTGGATGACAAAAAGTTTTAGGGCAGCCACAGTCAAAGACACAATTGATGAGGAGTTACCTCTGTGGCACATCATAATTTAACATAACAATTATAATTATTCCTGATAACATACACTAAGTCATATCAGAATTATAGGAGTTTCCCATAATTTTGGAACACATACCAATAATATACAAATAGAGTCCAAAGAAAGCCAAAAACCATTTCATGTTTGACAATGCTTCCCGTATATTTTTTATACTAAATAAGCCAAATTATGTCATTTTTTGACTTTCGGGAAACTAATATCTTAAAGGAATATTTATGTCAGAAAAAGTCATAATTTATAATTTGATTTTGGAAAGTTTGTCAAATATCAGAGGTTTAAAACATTTGATATCACAAAATCACAGATCATTGTGAAATAAGTCATTCATTTAACCAAAGTGATAACTCAAGGATTCCAAAAAAGGCAAAAACGTGCATTCTTCAAGAAACTTAATTTTCCAAATAATAAACCCTAATAAAAAGAGCATGAAGACAATTAATCTTTCAAAATTTTATAAACTGTATACTTTTAATACTGATCATAAAATATAAGTCCCATAAGCCTTTTACAACCATTATAAGCTTTATGAAGAGGTTGGTTAATACTTCAAGAAAACATAGTTAATATGACAAAGGGGCCCATATGCTGGTTTTGCATCAGTGTACCTTTCACATTAATGGTTAATTTATAGAGAAACTGAACTTATTTTCTCTCTCAAAATCTGCCCTTATAATCTCACTCACCTACCTTTTCCACGATAGCCCCTGGGCCCTGAGGAGTTAAATAACTTTCATTTCTGGCCATTTGTCTCAGGAACATAGCTTATTTTGATTGGCATCTTCTGCCAGGCCAGAAGACAAGGCTTTAATTACTGCCAGTGTTTAAGATTTAAGAAGACATAGTGTACTTTTTATTTTTTATTTCATTTTATTTTTTTTTTGAGACAGAGTTTCGCTCTTCTTGCTCAGGCTAGAGTGCAATGGCATGATCTTGGCTCACTACAACCTCCACCTCCCAGATTCAAGCAATTCTCCTGCCTCAGTCTCCAGAATAGCTGGGATTACAGATGCACATTACCACACCCAGCTAGTTTCTGTATTTTTAGTAAAGATGGGGCCTTACCATGTTGATCAGGCTGGTCTTAAACTCCTGACCTCAGGTGATCTACCTATCTAGGCCTCCGAAAATATTGAGATTACAGGCGTGAGCCACCATGCCTGGCCTGGTGTCCTTTTTAGACCCAAGAGTCAAAGCCCTGTAACTCAACGTCACAAAGACTTTAAAAGCACATATAGAAAGATACACAGATGTAATCATCTTAATTTTAACAAAACCTTTTCACGCCTGTAATCCCAGCAATTTGGGAGGCTGAGGCAGGCGGTTCATAAGGTCAGGACATCAAGATCTCCTGGCCAACATGGTGAAATCCCTTGTCTACTAAAAATACAAAAGATAGCTGGATGTAGTGGTGCATGCCTGTAATCCCAGCTACTCGGGAGGCTGAGGCAAAGGAATCACCTGAACCAGGGAGTCGGATGTTGCAGTGAGCCAAGATCACGCCACTGCACTCCAGCTTGGCAACACAGTGAGACTCAAAAACTTTTTTAATCTCAGTTTTTTCCTAATCAAACTAACACTTAATAATAATGGCATGGGAATTATTTCAATAAAACATAAAATCTGTTAAGACAGTTACCAAAATGCAAAAGAAAAGACCTTCTGCACTGCACAGAATATTATGTTGGAAGAAAACATTTGCTTTAGACCTTTAATGAAACATTGTTAGCATAAGGCCACAACAAACAGAACCTGAGTGGGGGAGAAAAAAAACTTAAGCTGAAAATGGTTTGAAGAAGAGCATTACTATTTCATGCCTTTTGAAAGGGAAGAGAAAACCAAAAATAGCAAGATGCAATAAAAATTGAGCTTTGGGTTTAAAAAAATTAAAATATCTTAAGAACAAATCAATCCCTTAAGAAAATTTCATTGTTCTGGCCAGGCACAGTGGCTCATGCTTGAAATCCCAGCACTTTGGGAGACCAAGGTGGGTGGATCACATGAGGTCAGGAGTTCAACACCAGCCTGGCCAAAATGGTGAAACCCTGTCTCTACTAAAAATACAAAAATTAGCCAGGTGTGGTGGTGGATGCCTGTAATCCCAGCTACACGGAAGGCTGAGGCAGGGGACTCACTTGAACCTGAGAGGCGGAGGTTACAGTGAGTTGAGATCGCACCACTGCACTCCCAGGCTGGGCAACAAAGTGACACTCTGTCTCCAAAAAAAAAAAAGACAATTTCATTGTTCTAACCAATTCTTTAGTGTATAAGTGTTTTTTTTTTTTTTACATCAAACCCAATCTCTCGAAAGACCATTATATTTTTCCTTTAATTACAGACAACTTGATTATATAAATGTTTTTGGTATTTTTTAAAAAATACTCTTATTGTGGCTTATAGATACCATCCATGACATGCTGGGACTTTCTGGGTTGTCCTGAACATCTCTCTTTTTTTTTTTTTTTTTTTTTGAGATGGAATTTTGCTCTTGTTGCCCAGGCTGGAGTGCAGTGGTACGATCTCAGCTCACTGCAACCTCCACTTCCTGGGTTCGAGGAATTCTCCTGCCTCAGCCTCACGAGTAGCTGGGATTACAGGCACCTGCCACCATACCCAGCCAATTTTTTCTGTTTTTAGTAGAGACAGGGTTTTACCATGTTGGCCAGGCTGGCCGGTCTGGTCTTGAACTCCTGAACTCACATGATCCACCCACCTCAGCCTACCAAAGTGCTGGTATTAGAGGCATGAGCCACTGCGCCTGGCTTGAACATCTCTCTTTCTTAAACTACCAGTCATTTTATTCTAGGACTAAATTAACCATGCAAGATTCTTTCTCATATGAAATCATTTCTCTTGGCTGGGGATGGTGACTCACACCTATAATCCCAGCACTTTGAGAGGCTGAGGCAGGTAGATTGTTTGAGCTCGGGAGTTTGAGATGAGCTTGGCTGACATGGTGAAACCCCATCTCTACTAAAAATACAAAAATTAGCTGGGTATGCTGGCGTGCACCTGTAATCCTAGCTACTTGGCTGAGGCAGAAGAACTGCTTCAACCTGGGAGACAGAGGTTGCAGTGAGCCAAATTTTGTCACTGCACTCTAGCTGGGCAACAGAGGGAGACTAGCTGGGTGACAGAGGGAGACTGTCTGAAAAGAAAAAAAAAATCATTTCTCTTTAAGCTTTCTTACCAAAAAATACCTCTTTATTTCTATAACTTTCTTTTTCTGTTTGTTTTTTGAGACAGGGTCTCACTCTGTCACCCAGGCTGGAGTGCAGGGGCACAATCTCAGCTCATCACAACCTCTGCCACTAGAATTCAAGCAATTATCCTGCCTCAGCCTCCTGAGTAGCTGGGATAACAGGCACACACCACCACACCTGGCTAATGTTTGTATTTTTAGTAAAGATGAAGTTACACCATATTACTCAGGCTGGCTTCGAACTCCTGGCCTCAAGTGATTCACCCATGTCAGCCTCCCGAAGTGCTGAGATTACAGGTGTGAGCCACCATGCCTGGCCTTTATTTCTATAATTTTCTTTACATCTCTCTTATTTCCTGGTTCCTTTTACCTTGATTATACATAACCTTTAAGCATTGAATTAGACAAAAATTATTCACCTTTTTTAAAAGGACACTTTTTTCAAGAAGGAATGTTTTCCTACAAGATATTTTTATTGGAAAAATACCCAAATAATGAAATATCTATTATTTAATTTAACATAAGTTTAGATTCTAAATTATGACAAGTTTGTCTACAAGTATTTCTCCCATTACATTTACCTAATTATTTTATTTTGTTTACCTAGTTTATGAAAACTGCGATAGTCATCATTTAAAGCTATGAAACCGCCATTGCAAAATTATAACTGAAATAGTGAAAAAGATATGACTTAATCCATCTTGCTTCTAACCATCAAGCTGTCCTTGTTCATTCCTGGGCATAGGCAAAACTAACTTTGGGGGGATCTGAGTTTATAGTTTAGCTTTTGTGATAGTTAATACTGAGTGTTAACTTGATTGGATTGAAGGATACAAAGTATTGATCCTGGGTGTGTCTGTGAAGGTGGTGCCAAAGGAGATTAACGTTTGAGTCAGCGGGCTGGGAAAGGCAGACCCACCCTTAATCTGGGTGGGCACAATCTAATCAACTGCCAGCTCGGCTAGAATAGAAGCAGGCAGAAAAATGTGAAAAGAGAGACTGGCCTAGCCTCCCAGCCTACATCTTTCTCCTATGCTGGATGCTTCCTGCCCTGGAACATTGGACTCCCAGTTCTTCAGTTTTGGAAGTCAAACTGACTCTCCTTGCTCCTCAGCCTGCAGATGGCCTATTGCGGGACCTTGTGATTGTGTGAGTTAACACTTAATATTAAATCCATATATATATATATGTATGTATGTATGTGTGTGTGTATTTTATATATATATTCCATTTGTTCTATCCCTCTAATGGAATATATATATAATTAGTTCTATCTCTCTAAAGAACCCCAACTAATACAGCCTTGAAACAAAGACAATAACAATCCTTTCCCAAAACAGACCTCCTTCCTGCCTGTAGACTAGACTACCTAAAGCCACAAGATTAGAGGTTATAGTATTTTAGTAAATAATTCAAGCTGTAGCTATCTTCATTAAACCAATATCAAAGTCTTCTTTATTAAAAATTACACAAGCAAAGATCATTGTGTTTGGGGCTGGATTTATAGTTTTGTAAACCCTATGCCAAAATTTTGACACCTTATAGTATTTGGCAGGGATAAGTGTGAAATTGCTTGAACAATAAATACAAACAAAAATGTATGCTGGCAATTCTTATGACATTTCTAATATTACTTTACCAATAATTTTAAAGCTAGCTTATTTATTAAAGATTTTACTTAAGTCACATAAACTTGAAAAAGCATTTGACTAGTCTTTCCTTTTGTTCTGATAAAGTATTTAAGTGCTTTCATTTTTCTTCAAGCCAATTAATTAGAGCTTTTTTATTATTATACTTAAAGTTCTAGGGTACATGTGCACAATGTGCAGGTTTGTTACACAGGTATACAAGTGCCATGTTGGTCTGTTGCACCCATCAACTCGTCATTTACATTAGATATTTCTCCTAATGCTATCCCTTCCCAATCCCTCAACAGGCCCCAGTGTGTGATGTTCCCTCCCCTGTATCCAAGTGTTCTCATTGTTCAAATTCCCACCTATGAGTGAGAACATGTGGTGTTTGGTTTTCTGTACTTGTTGAGAGTTTGCTCAGAATAATGGTTTCCACCTTCATCCATGTCCCTGCAAGGATATGAATTCATCCATTTTTATGGCTGCATAGTATTCCATGGTGTATATGTGCCACATTTTCTTAATCCAGTCTATTATTGATGGACATTTGGGTTGGTTCCAAGTCTTT
>NW_012106363.1:2346785-2352600 GCF_000951045.1 Mandrillus leucophaeus
TGAAGGGTTTTTTGTGTCTCTATCTCCCTCAGTTCTGCTCTGATCTTAGTTATTTCTTGCCTTCTGCTAGCTTTTGAATTTGTTTGCTCTTGCTTCTCTAGTTCTTTTAATTATGATGTTAGGGTGTCGATATCAGATCTTTCCTGCTTTCTCTTGTGGACAGTTAGTGCTATAAATTTCCCTCTACACACTGCTTTAAATGTATCCCAGAGATTCTGGCACGTTTGTTTTTGTTCTCATTGGTTTCAAAGAACATCTTTATTTCTTCCTTCATTTCATTATTTACCCAGTAGTCATTCAGGAACAGGTCGTTCAGTTTCCACGTAGTTGTGCAGTTTTGAGTGAGTTTCTTAAACCTGAGTTCTAATTTGATTGCACTGAGGTCTGAGAGACAGTTTGTTGTGATTTCTGTTCTTTTACGTTTGCTGAGGAGTGCTTTACTTCCAACTATGTGGTCAATTTTGGAATAAGTGAGATGTGGTGCTGAGAAGAATGTATATTCTGTTGATTTGGGGTGGAGAGCTCTGTAGATGTCTATTAGGTCTGCTTAGTGCAGAGCTGAGTTCAAGTCCTGGATATCTTTGTTAACCTTCTGTCTCATCGATCTGTCTAATATTGACAGTGGAGTGTTAAAGTCTCCATTATTATTGTGTGGGAGTCTAAGTCTCTTTGTAGGTCTCTAAGGACTTGCTTTATGAATCTGGGTGCTCCTGTATTGGGTGGATATATATTTAGGACAGTTAACTCTTCTTGTCATATTGATCCATTTACCATTATGTAATGCCCTTGTCTCTTTTGATCTTTGTTGGTTTAAAGTCTGTTTTATCAGAGACTAGGATTGCAACCCCTGCTATTTTTTGCTTTCCATTTGTTTGGTAGATCTTCCTCCATCACTTTATTTTGAGCCTATGTGTGTCTCTGCATGTGAGATGGGTCTCCTGAATACAGCACACTGATGGGTCTTGACTCTTTATCCAATTTGCCTGTCTGTGTCTTTTAATTGGGGCATTTAGCCCATTTACATTTAAGGTTAATATTGTTATGTGTGAATCTGATCCTGTCATTATGATGTTAGCTGGTTATTTTGCCCGTTAGTTGATGTGGTTTCTTCCTAGCATTGATGGTCTTTACAATTTGACATGTTTTTACAGTGGCTGGTACCAGTTGTTCCTTTCCATGTTTAGTGCTTCCTTTAGGAGTTCTTGTAAGGCAGGCCTGGTGGTGACAAAATCTCTCAGCATTTGCTTGTTTGTAAAGGATTTTATTTCTCTTTCACTTATGAAGCTTAGTTTGACTGGATATGAAATTCTGGGTTGAAAATCCTTTTCTTTAAGAATGTTGAATATTGGCCCCCACTCTCTTCTGGCTTGTAGGGTTTCTGCTGAGAGATCCGCTGTTAGTCTGATGGGCTTCCCTTTGTGGGTAACTGGACCTTTCTCTCTGGTTGCCCTTAACATGTTTTCCTTCATTTCAACCTTGGTGAATCTGGCAATTATGTGTCTTGGGGTTGCTCTTCTCAAGGAGTATCTTTGTGGTGCTCTCTGTATTTTGTGAATTTGAATGTTGGCCTGCCTTGCTAGCTTAGGGAAGTTCTCCTGGATATTATCCTAAAGAGTATTTTCCAACTTGGCTCCATTCTCCCCATCACTTTCAGGTACACAAATCAATGTAGATTTGGTCTTTTCACATAGTCCCATATTTTTTGGAGGCCTTGTTCATTTCTTCTTACTCTAATCTTGTCTTCTTGCTTTATTTCATTAATTTGATCTTCAATCACTGATATCCTTTCTTTCACTTGATCAAATTGGCTATTGAAGCTTGTGCATGCATCACAAAGTTCTTGTGCAATGGTTTTCAGCTCTGTCAGATCATTTAAGTTCTTCTCTACACTGTTTATTCTGGTGAGCCATTCGTCTAATCTTTTTTCAAGGTTTTTAGCTTCCTTGTGATGGTGTAGCACATGCTCCTTTAGCTCAGAGAGGTTTGTTATTACCGACCTTCTGAAGCCTACTTGTGTCAGCTTGTCGAAGTCATTCTCCATCCAGCTTTGTTCCACTGCTGGTGAGAAGCTGCGATCCTTTGGAGGAGAAGAGGCACTCTGGTTTTTAGAGTTTTCAGCTTTTCTACTCTGGTTTCTCCCCATCTTTGTGGTTTTATCTACCTTTGGTCTTTGATGCTGGTGACCTATAGATGGGGTTTTGGTGTAGATGACCTTTTTGTTGATGCTGGTGACCTACAGATGGGGTTTTGGTATGGATGTCCTTTTTGTTGATATTGATGCTATTCAGGTCCTTCAGCTGCAGGTCTGTTGGTGTTTGCTGGAGGTCCACTCCAGACCCTGTTTGCCTGGGTATCACCAGCAGAGGCTGCAGAACAGCAAATATTGCAGAACAGCAAATATTTCTGCCTGATCCTTCCTCTGGAAGATTTGTCCCAGAGGGGCACCTGCCTGTATGAGGTGTCTGTCAGCCCCTACTGGGAGGTGTCTCCCTGTTAGGCTACATGGGGTTCAGGGACCCACTTGAGGAGGCAATCTGTCTGTTCTCAGAGCCCAGATGCCATGCTGGGAGAACCACCATTCTCTTCAGAGGTGTCAGACAGGGATGTTTAAGATTGAAGAAGTTTCTGCTGCTTTTTTTTTTTTTTTTTTTTGAGATGGAGTCTCGCTCTGTCACCCAGGCTGGAGTGGAGTGGTGTGATCTCGGCTCACAGCTCTGCCTTCTCTGAGCAGCTGGGACTACAGGCACCCGCCACCATGCCTGGCTAATTTTTTGTATATTTAGTAGAGAAGGGGTTTCACCATGGTCTCAATCTCCTGACCTCGTGATCCACCCACCTCGGCCTCCCAAAGTGCTGGGATTACAAGCATGAGCCACCGCACCCAGCCTCTGCTGCCTTTTATTCAGTTATGCCCTGCCCACAGAGGTAGAGTCTATAGAGGCAGTAGGCCTTGCTGAGCTGTGGTGGGCTCCACCCAGTTTGAGTTTCCCCGCCACTTTGTTTATCTACTCAAACCTCAGCAATGGCAGATGCCCCTCTCCCCACCAGGCTGCAGCCTCACAGGTCCATCTCAGACTGCTGCGCAAGCCTTGAGCAATGCTCCGTGGGCGTGGGACCCACCAAGTCAGGAATGAGAGAGAATCTCCTTGTCTGTTGGTTGCTAAAACCTTGTGAAAAGTGCAGTATTTGGGTGGGAGTGTCCCATTTTTCCAGGTACAGTCTGTCATGGCTTCCCTTGGCTAGGAAGGGGAAATCCCCAGACCCCTTGCGTTTCCTGGGTGAGGCGATGTCCTGCCCTGCTTCAGCTCGCCCTCTGTGGGCTGCACCCACTGTTCAACCAGTACCAGTGAGAGGAACCAGGTATCTCAATTGGAAATGCAGAAATCACGCATGTTCTGCATCAATCACACTGGGAGCTACAGACCAGAGTTGTTCCTATTCAGCCATCTTGGAACGAAAATTAGAGCTTTTATATATTTTTAGTAGTGAAACATTGTGTACACAACACATAATTACACAGACATATTAGGCATACCAATACAAGTACATCTGAAAGATTCATAAGACCTACTTTTCTTTTCCTGTCTTAGACTTGCGAACTCCTGATAACCTGTTTCATTACCCCGGCAGTTGTCAGCTAAATAGCCTTAAATCTGCATATTGAAGGAAACAACTCTTAGATGAAAAATCAGGTAACGAAATTTACATCTCAAGGTACAGAGAGAAAAAGTCTGGTGGTGCTAGAGGGAGATTAAAGATGGATGCCAAATCAAACATAAAATTATAGAAATGTATCATAGGATTGTATAAGGAAACCAATTTTATTTAGATAGGGACTATCTCCCTTTTAAGTGGATCTCTGATCTCTGGGCAGAGCCACCTGAATCCTGGATCTCCAAAAAGGAAGAATTACTGTGAGGCTAGACCTCATGATACTTTTCCAGTGCACGCAAAAAAAAATTTTTTTAAACAAAGACATTTCTAAGTGTCTAAACTACATTCTTCCTTAACAACCCAAGAGTTGCCTCTGTAGCAATAACTATTTTAGTTAAAAAAAAAATCAGGTAACACAATACAAAAGCAGTTTGAGAACTGAGACAAACTTGTCTGTTTACACTCTTTGGATTCCATAAGGAAAAACAAACATTTCCCAAAAGGGAGTCTGGCACCTTCTGTTTTCTTTTTTTTTTTTTTTTGAGACAATGTCTCGCTCTGTTGCCCAGGCTGCAGTGCAGTGGCCGTGATCTCGGCTCACTGCAAGCTCCGCCTCCCAGGTTCACACCATTCTCCTGCCTCAGCCTCCTGAGTATCTGGGACTATAGGTGCCCGCCACCACTCCTGGCTAATTTTTTGTATTTTTTTTTAGTAGAGACGGGGTTTCACCATGTTGGCCAGACTGGTCTTGATCTCCTAACCTCATGATCCGCCCACCTCGGCCTCCCAAAGTGCTGGGATTACACCTTCTCTGTTTTCTTTAAGGAACTTCAGACTATTATAAACTATTTTAGGTCCTTCATGCAGCAGAGGGTGCAAGAGAAAGGAGGGACAGCAGAAGCAAATAAAGAAAACGGAATTCAGTCAACAGAGAAGAAAAAAGCTTTTGTTCAAAAAAAAAGACAAGGTCCTAAGAGGAAAAAAAAAATAAAGTCCTTTAAAATACAAACACACACACGCATGCATCTTCGATGTTAGCTTTTAATTGAGCTGACTTTTAACCACTGAGTTCCTTTAAAAAAAGTCTTTTTAAATTTCATTACTGTATTTCAAATAGGAAAAATTGCTGCTATTTCAGAAGTATCAGGTATGAAACCAGAAAGGGCTTCATTTAGGGACAAAACCCAGGCTGTCCTGGTGATAAAAAGAAGGCAGAACATTAGCTATGGAACTCCACTGTGGGGTGACAGCCCTTGCTCTTACAGTTTGGCCTGGCTACCCAAAAGGTGGCCTTGTTATGTAAATAAAGCCCCTTAGGTAATCAAAATCAAAATCAAATAGCTTTCCTTTTTTTTTTTTTCCTTTTTGCTGGCCGTTATCACCTTTGTGTTAACGAAGCCATTGTCACCTTCCCTTCGTGGGAAGGGGGGTAGGGGGGGAGTATGGGGGAATTGAAAAACAGCCAGCAAGAGGAAAAAAAAGAAAAGATTTTTGATTTTGACTACTTGAAGGCTTTGTTTACATAACAAGGCCACCTTTTTGTGTATGTGTGGGAATTTAGTCAATTCAGAAGGCTTGTTCCCCATAATTTGAAACTTTCTTTGGATTTGATCAAGTCAGATACAGTTGGTCAAACCCAATGGGAAAAAGGTTGAAACAACAAAAACAGAGACAAACAACAACAAAAACGTTAAGCAAAACAAACAATCGCACAACTTATATGATTACTGAGCACTCTAATGGTAAGGAGAAATTAAGACTAGCTGGTTGTTAACCTTAACTTTAGCCAAGACAAACCCCAATGTAGTTACTTACCTGGGGACAGGTCTCAGGCTGAAGACTGCTCTCTATTATCCTAGAAGCAGGAAAAAAACCTTCAAATTCGCCTTCCCTGGTTGGGAGCAAGTTCAAAGTCCTCAAGAAGTAACCTGCCTTCCATTATCATGGAAGCAGGAAAACTTGCCTTCCTTGTGCTGGAGGAAGCAAATAAAACTCAAAAAAAAAAAAAAAAAAGTTGTACAGCAAAATCAGATCTTGACCAAATTTTGAGAGATCAGGGATTCTCCGGAGGGCATTCTTCCAGGCCTCAGCAAATTGTCCTATTGGTTTGAGCCATAAAGATAGCTCAAGATGGTACCAAGCACTGATAGGAGATTTGTCA
>NW_012106363.1:2354060-2355732 GCF_000951045.1 Mandrillus leucophaeus
AATGTGCATTCTTAAAACACATCTCTGTATATACTACAGATGAAATAATACACCTTGCCTTTGCTTCAAAATAAACCAGAGTTTGTGGGTGAGGATATAAAGATTTCCAGTTGTTGAATCTAGGTGATGCATACTATTATACTAATCTCTCATCTTTTTTTCTTTTTTTTTTTTGAGACGGAGTCTTTGATCACCCAGGCTGGAGTATAATAGTGCAATGTCGACTCACTGCAACCTCTGCCTCCCAGGTTTAAGTGATTCACCTGCCTCAGCCTCCCAAGTAGCTGGGATTACAGGTGCACACCACCATGCCCAGCTAATTTTTGTATTTTTTAGTAGAGATGGGGTCTCGCTATGTTGGCCAGGCTGGTCTCGAACTCCTGACCTCAGGTGATCCACCCAGCTCGGCCTCCCAAAGTGCTGGGATTACACGTGTGAGCTAACATGCATGGACTCATCTTTTATATGTTTGAAGTCTTGCATAATAAATGTTTAAAATAATCGCTGGCTATAATGTGGGCATCCAATTGAAAAGCAGGAAGTGGGAAGTAATAAAACCAGTTAGAGGATTGTTTGATAAGTGAAAGCTCATGAGGGCTGGGGAAGTGGCGGTATGCTAGAGAGAACAATCTTTTTTAGTAAATTTTTAATTTTTGTGGGTACATAGTAGGTGTATATATTTATGGGGTACATGAGATATTTTGATACAGGCATGCAATGTGTAAGAATTACATCATAGGGCTGGGCGCGGTGGTTCACGCCTGTAATCCCAGCACTTTGGGAGGCCGAGGTGGGCGGATCACCTGAGGTCAGGAGTTCGAGACCAGCCTGACCCATATAGTAAAACTCCATCTCTACTAAAAACACAAAAATTAGCCGTGTGTGGTGGGGTGCACCTGTAATCCCAGCTACTTGGGAGTCTAAGGCAGGAGGATCACTTGAATCTGGGAGGCGGAGGTTGCAGTGAGCCGAGATTGTGCCACTGCACTCCAGCCTGGGCGACAGAGCAAGACTGTCTCAAAAAAAAAAAGAACTACATCATGAAAAATGGAGTATCAATCCTCATTTTATCCTTTGTTTTTATCCTTTGGTACAAACAATCCAATTACACTGTTATTTTAGAATGTACAATTATTACTGACTATAGTCACTTTGTTGTGCTATTAAATACTAGGTCTTATTCATTACAGAGAAAAATTGGAAAAATATTGCTTTGAACTTAGTCTTTGTGGTCGGGGGTGGGGTAGAGAAAAATCTCAAGTTTAAAGTCAGTCTAAAATACCTAGCTTATGTGACAGTTAATGGAGAAACTTTAACATTACAGGGAACATAAAAAGAGAATTTGGGAACAGTGGAGGACAGGGTATGGAAAAGTGTCAAGTTTGGCATGCCAGTGAGGCACCTAGGCCAGTGGTCCTTTAATAAGAAATGTACATTGAGGTGAGACTGGTAGCTCACGTCTATTATAATCCCAGCACTTTGGGAAGTTGAGGCAGGCAAACTGCTTGAGCCCAGGAGTTCCAAGACCAGCCTGGGCAATATGGAGAAACACTCTCTGTACTAAAAATACAAAAATCACATGGGCGTGGTGGTGTGCCTCTGTAGTACTAGCTACTCGGGAAGCTGAGGTGGAAGAATCACTTGAACCTGGGAGATCGAGGCTGCAGTGAGC
>NW_012106363.1:2359217-2360856 GCF_000951045.1 Mandrillus leucophaeus
GGGGGGCACCTCCACTCAAGAGTTCCTTCCTGGTTACCAAAATGTGAACCCTGAATATCTGAGACAGGTCTCAGTTCATTTAGAAAGTTTATTTTGCCAAAGTTGAGGACTTGCACCTGTGACACAGCCTCAGGAAGTCCTGACAACATGCGCCCAAGGCAGTCGGGACACAGCTTGGTTTTATACATTTTAGGGAGACATGAGACATCAATCAATATATGTAAGAGGTACATTGGTTCTGTCCAGAAAGGTAGGACAACTTGAAGCAGTGAGGGGGCTTCCAGGTAACAGGTAGGTGAGAGATAAACGGTAGCATTCTTCTGAGTTTCTGATTAGCCTTTCCAAAGGAGGCAATCAGATGTGCATTTATCTCAGCACAGGGATGACTTTGAATAGAATGGGAGGCAGGTTTGCCCTCACCAGTTCCTGGCTTGACTTTTCCCTTTAGCTTAGTGATTTGGGGGCCCCAAAATTTATTTTCCTTTCACGCCTCTGTCCCCCTAAAACATCTAAAATCAAGCTATAACCCAACCACCTTGGGCACATGTTCTCAGGATCTCTTGAGAGTCTGCATCAGGCCTTGGTCACTCATATTTGGCTCAGAATAATTCCCTCAAATATTTTATGGAGCTTGACTCTTTGTTGCCAACTTTTTGTTCTATCTGTAATCAAGTCAGTTTTTTTATAAAATAAAAAAAGTTTATAAAAGTTTATAAAATTATATGTCTAACATATGGAGTAAGCATTGAACTAAATGCTGGAGACACAAAGGTGAATAAAACCTAGCAGGAAAGAAATAAGTTGACAAATACATGTCAAGAATGTGGAGGCGGGAAAGTATTGCTTTCCCTCATGAACTAGTATAAACTCCTCTAACATTATGAATCACCTAACTTGTGTTACCCATTGTTCAGTGGCAGAAATCAAAATTACAGCTTGAGCAAACTAAAATAATAACAGGAATCATGTTTCACTCATGAGATTATGAACAACATCTAGTGGTGAACAAATACAATAAAGGGTACAGGTACCATAGTAAAAGTCCATCCAGTTTACCATTTAGGACCAAAAAATGTAAACAAGGAATTCCAACTGAGTCTTGCTAGGTAAGCGATGTTTGAAAGGAAGCAAAGGAAAAAGCAAGGGAGACACATCAGCAAAACAAAGTCATGGAGGAGAGCAACAGCTTGGCTTATTCAGGGAAATTACAAGTAGCTCAAGATACGGGCAGCCTCCTAGGAGTGAGAAAGCTGGAGAGATGTGAAAAGGCCAAACTAACAGGCCTTTCTAACAAGCTAAGGAGCTTGAACATCATCTTGCAGCTGACCATGGTCAAAATGATTATGATGACTGTAACTAACATTCACGGAGAATGTGTTCCGGGCCAGGTGCTGTTGTAAGTAATCCTACAAGGCAGGTCTGTTTTTATGCCCGTTCTATGTATGGAGAAATTAAAGAGTGTTTGGGAGAGATGAGCTGTTGAAGAATGTTAAGCAAGTATAGCATGTTAAAATGTGCATTCTTAAAACACATCTCTGTATATACTACAGATGAAATAATACACCTTGCCTTTGCTTCAAAATAAACCAGAGTTTGTGGGTGAGGATATAAAGATTTCCAGTTGTTGAATCTAGGTGAT
>NW_012106363.1:2362731-2379055 GCF_000951045.1 Mandrillus leucophaeus
GGTGGATCACCTGAGGTCAGGAGTTCGAGACCAGCCTGGCCAACATGGTGAAACCCTGTCTCTACTAAAAATACAAAAATTAGTCAGCCGTGGTGATGGATGCCTGTAATCCCAGCTACTCTGGAGGCTGAGGCAGGAGAATCGCTTGAACCTGGGAGGTGGAGGTTGCAGTGAGCCGAGATCACGACATTGCACTCCAGCCTGGGCAACAAGAGCAAAACTCCATCTCAAAAACAAAAACAAAACAAAAAACTGTCTATCTGTTTGTAAGTTATCTCTATGATCTACAGCATGAATACATTATGTAACAAAAATACTTTTTTTAGACAGAGTGTCACTGTGTTGCCAGGATGGAGTGCAGTGGCACAAACTTGGCTCACTGTAACCTTCGCCTCCCAGGTTCAAGTGATTCTCCTGCCTCAGCCTCCCAAGTAACTGGGAGAAAACTACTTTTTACACAGCATAGAAGTTCTAGTATTTCTTTCCCACAATCTAAAGGGCTGTATCTCATACCCTTAGAGTATGCAAACCCTGCTTTGTGGACCACTGATCTATGTCAAAATGATGGCTTTGGGACCAAGATGTTCAATCTGTTGAAACCTCAGTTTACTTCCCTGTAAAATGACAAATGTTATTTTCCTCACAGAGGAATGAGAATTGTATGAGATTCTATGTATATATTACTGAGGTCAGCACAATTACAGCACCAGGGGGTCGGAAGTGCTATCCACATTCCCACAGCCTACCTTCTCCCCAAGGCTCTTGCTCCAGCCTCCATTTCCTTCAGTTTAAAATAAAAGAATGGAAAACGCTTTGTTTCTTGTGTAATAACTTTGCAGATGCATTTAAGTATCTTCCCAAGTAGCTTAAGAACTCTTCCAAGCTGTGAGTAAGCACCTGACTTCATGGGCATTTGCTTGCCTCCATCCCATCCTCAAACTGGAGGTGCAGATATGCCTACAAACCCTTCAGCTGGTCGGCTTAGAACAGGTTACATATCCTCACCAGAAACACACACATACCCACACACACTTAACGTCCATCTGTAAGGCAAATAACTTTTCACCCGTACTTTGTTTAAACAGAGGAAACGTCTTCGTAAGACTAATCATTATTCGGTTCACTAAATATTAGTGAGGACGAGGGGAGAGATGAATGGGATACATCAAAGATTTCAACTTGTCGATTTATTACTCAAAGTATACCCAAGTACATCCTGTGTGGCTCTGGATGGCAAAATATCACCTCACAGCTCAAGATGGTTTCCCCCAAAAACAGGGACACGAGCCACTTTCATGCTGTCACAGCAACTGCCAAAAGAGCATCTGTAAAGAAGTTCATGGCTATGGATCTCATTTCCTTGAAGAATTAACTTTTCTCTGGTTACAAGGAGACGCAATGAAAGCCTGACTCAAATCTCTAACTTCCACTGAGGGGGGGAAAATTAAACGTTAAAATACAAGACACAGGATTAGTAGCATCTCTGTCTGCAGAACAAATAGCACATCTGTCTACCTTGGAGATTAGAACTGGATTCTTTATTCTGCTCCTAGTAGTGTATAAAAATGATCTAGAGAGTTTAAAAAAGAACAGTTAAAATTTAGACTCTGCTTCCATCATTTTCTGCAGAATAAGTTCCTATAATTGTCACACTTCTGGGAACTGAAAACCACACGCAAAATAAGCACATGTAAGGCTTGGTGTCCATTTCTGAAATGATTTAGCTGAAGCTAAGGACAAGGTGACAGCAAAAAGCTCCAAAAGCCTTGCCTTCATGTGATCCAATGCTGCCCTCTAGCAATGGGAGAGAGAAATAGCACTAACAAGCCCACTGGTTTCAGGAATTTGAGGTTTTAGCATGAATACTATTTACTATGGAAAAAGTTGCTGAGAAAGGAAATAGGGGAAGTGTCTCCACAATTAGATTGCAATAGTCCATCTCAAGATGAAATGTTCTTTTAGAAAGATGCTGGGATAAGTTAATACAACCCACACCTATTGGACTGCTCTACATCCTACGTCCTCTCCAGCTGACCCAGGAGAGCCTTGAAGACACAAAGGGACCTATTACTTCACTGGGCAGAGCTACTTTCTGTTGCTGAAAAAACTCCCTCCTCCGCCCTGACTTCTCTCTTCCATGTTTTAGTAGAGGGTGGGGCTGAAAGCTATTAGACCTAACTTGATACTTCTCATAACACCCGCCCAACCCGTTTAATGCTTCTTAAATGCACAACATAGTGTCAGTTCTTCCTAAGAAATGTAAGGACTGGTCTCAAGCAAGGTTATATTATAAGATAACTATGGAGCCAGCTGTCAACCTTGAAATACAAATTAAACATTTAAGTTGGCATAATGAACACTTATCTCCAGGAAGGGCAGTGGCTGATAATCTGTAGGACAAGACTACCAGGTTTACTATGCCCCCTCTTCAAATAACAATGACAATGATTTGAAGTAATAAGCCCAGAAAAGCCTTTTCATTTCCAAAATCACCTTTCCCAGAAGACTTGGAAGTTCAAACTTCACTACGTGAGATTTCACTGCTCTATATCAAGCCGACTGACCTCCACAGCTCAAGAGACTACCTGTTAGCTGATGCCCTAAAGCAAAGAGAGATCTTTTCAGGAAGGGGGAAACTAGGCATCAGGGTTAGCTGTGAAGTATGAGAAAATCTGCTTATATTTTATTTTTGGCTACAGACAGGTGTTTCCAATTTCTCATGTTTAGTCTTAAATGCATCCAAGTTTGTGTGTGTGTGTGTTGGGGGTAGTGGGAAGAACCAGATACACTTATTTTCAAACAAAAGCTGCCACATGTTTATTAAGACATTACCGGCTCTTAAGCACACTGGCTCTATAAATCATTTTCCATATATTATCACACATTCGGGAAAGTTTCTGAGACGATATATCAAGACAGGCTTATCTTGTGACTCAACTGGACCTGAGGAAAGAACAAAAGAAATTACATACCTGATTTATAGCTGCTGGTCATCAACAAACACGTACTGGCAATGTAATCTTTAGAGACAGGATAGCCAAACTGCTTTCCCCTCCTGGCTAAAGCTTTGCCCAAAATGCCTGTAACTTCAAAAATCCTTTGTCCTAATTAAATATATATATCTGCATTCTCAAAGTCTCTCAACATTCATTAATCTCTGAGGAGACCAAACAGTCAACTGAGATGAAGAGGCCAATTGCAAAGCTCAATCTCAGAACCACTGCATCTCAGACCCGAAAGGACGCTATGAGAAGGGAAGGATGTTCTACGGTTTTAAATATTGGGCAGTAGAACTAATGGCCAGCCCCATTATCTAGCTCTGTGAAACAGGGCAAGTTGCTAATTTCTCAAGAAACATATATATAAGAGGATTTAAGCTCATACAAGCTATAGCTATATTTGAAGACCCATCTCTCTGTGTTATTAAGTCTTTTGTGGATTAAACATGCTCAGTAATTACAATTTTGATGAAAATTATTGAATGCAACATTAGAGATCAGACCTCAGAAGAACCGAGCCAGATTATTGTGATTTGGGATAAGAAATTTCCAAGGAAGGTTCAACTTCAGCTAGACGGTTCCTGATCTACTTCCATCCCACCCCTCTAAATAAAGATGCAGTAACCTAGGGGTAAAGAAACAAAGCTCAGCTAATGTGCTGCTTCCACCAATTGACAGCAATGGATGTAACCTTAAAACCGGCAGAATTTGTAAGAAAAGGGTTTTCTTACTTCAAATAGTCTCTTTAGAAGTCTGAGTAATGGTGCAACCTGGAAAAGTGAAAAATAAATCATCTAAACTTTGTAATTACCCACAGTATTTTCAATTAGATCACACAATGGCATTTAGGAAGATTTTAGCGGGAAAAATATGTAATTACAATCATTCACACCAGGCAGTTAGGTTCAGACTCGTCAATCTGACATTCTGGAGGATTCGAATGCCTCAGATTTTAGATAACATGAGTAAGCTTACTCCAAAGTTTCACATGGGGGTCTATGAAATACCTGATCAGAAATAATCAATAAAAATGTCATCAGTCCATTCCAGTCACTGGTATAGCTAGAAACAGTCTCATTCTACAGAGCAATCCCCTGGTGAAAAATCTAATGGCCTTTGGGTCTTAGAGAAAAGAAAATTTCAGTTATAAAAATACCAAAGGATTTGGAAGAGAAGTGCAATAAGAATCTGCATCCTTTTATAAAATACAACACTGAAATAGAACCACTCCAAATCTGATCTGAAATGAGACTGATGAAATTATCCTGGTATAGCCCATTTTCCTTTCAAAGTAAGTAGAACTTTAAACTACATTATTGTCTGGTATATTCTTCTTTCACAACTATTTCCTCAAAACCAATTTACATTCCTCCTTTTCTTCACTCCTGATTTTAGTTCATTTTGAAAGCAGGAGTTTCCTAAAGCATACAAACATAAACACAGGGTTCTATGTAGCATTCACTAGCAACACAAGGAGCAAGGAAAGAGGGCTGTGATTTACATCACAAGTTTTCTACTGAAAACTCTTTAGTTTGCCCTGAAGATCCACCTTGTCACCTATATCTTCTGGCAATGATGTAATTAGGTTTTGTTTGTTCCTGTTTTATAGCCAAGTATGTCGGGTACAGAAAAGAACCTGGACAGTGCATGTAAGTTTTGGTTATCTTTGTGCTTAACACCCTTATTTACAGCTTACAGCTACAGGGAAAGAAACACCTTTTAAAAAGAAATCAATTAAATCTAGTGGAATAAACTGAATTATTAAATCAGCAAAAGTTAATCTAAACATAAGGCACCAAGAAAGTGGAAATATTATTAAAGTGGCTACTTTTCCTCAATTTGACATTCTCAAAATAGTGCTTTCCAAAAAATATATATATTCCCCTGGTGAACTTTTCTGCTAGTGACATTTTATGGTAGAAAAATACCCAAAGATAATGAAGATGAGAGTAAAGATAAAAAGGCTATAATTTACTAATTGTAGAATTAGGAATATATAGTAACTCTTCATACTGTCACACGTAGTTTATAGGTATCTCTGACTTTTAAACATAAATAATACCTACCTATACATCAGGGCCTTGCCCTTTTCATTCCCCAAGGCAAAGTATCCACTTCTTGGAGAAAAATCCATGGTATGAACATGAGAAATATTCTTCTTTTTAACCACTGGGAAGTTTGAAAATACTGTACAGGAAGGAAGATGAACCTGCAGGAGATAATAAAAAGCTTTAAACTGTAACAACTGGGAGCTTATGTTTCTTAAATTGCAATCTTCGTTCTATCTTTCTGCTGAAACATAAAGCTCATTCTGATTGTAGCACACAAGAAAGTACAGTCTATTACTGCAGCAAAGTATTCCAAAATCAAGTTTGATCTTTCATTTTTTTTATTACTTTATTTTTATAGTTAAGAGACATGACTGCAGTTTTGCTACATGAATTTCTTGCACAGTGGTGAAGTCTGGGCTCTTAAGTGTCACCATCATTCCAATGGTGGACAGGGGTGTCCAATCTTTTGGCCTCCCTGGGCCAAAACGCAAGAAGAATTGTCTTGGGCCACACACAAAATACACTAACACTAACAACAGGTGATGAGCTAAAAAAAAAAAAAAAAAAACTCATGTTTTAAGAAAGTTTACAAATTAGTGTTGGGCCACACTCAAAGCGTCCTGGGCCGTGGGTTGGACAAGCTTGATGTACACTGTACCTATTACATAATTTCTCGTCCCCTATCCCCCTTCCATGCTGTCACCCTTCCAAGTCTCCAATGCCTATTATTCTATCCTCTGTGCCCATGTGTACACATTATGAAATTTTATCTTTAATGTGTTATTAACTGAGAAGAAAAGGAGGAAAGAGAAAAAAGCATCAACACAGCATCTAGCATGATGCCTGAGAGATGCAAATGTTTGTTCAATGAATAGATTAATGAATACACTAAAGCAAACAGCACCCACTCTAGCTTAATGGCCACAGTAAAGAATACTAAAATCTGATCACAGGGAAAAGAGATTTTAAACATGAAGATTCATCTGGTTAGTTAAGTGGTGAAAAAAATGAAACATTATAAAGTCTGATTTTACATAACTGAAACCTAGGCAAAGTCATACCACATATATTCTACTACCATAAAATTGCCATTTTGTACTTTTAATTTTCAACTATTGTATATACTCTTTGCCTTTTACAATTTCTCCTCAAAGAGAGCTGAATCATGAAAATCTAACTCCAAGTGAAACTGTCCTGATTTAGAGAGAGCCAAAAGCTCACCTCAAAGCCAGACCTAAGTATGAGGAGGAACACACACATCTCTTTCTCCAGAATCTACTTCCTAAGTTCAAGAGACAGGTCCTCACCCAATTTGTGGATGAATAAAACCCAGGTGTGGAAGCAGTTACCTTTAGGCCACAATTGTAACAACGCTCACTTTCAGATGTTCTCTTAGCTCTCCGAAAAGATATAGCACCTTGATGTTCAAATACACATAACCCTTACCATTCAGCTATTTACCTGGGCAGTTAGTCATCCTCCACACTTTCGGGTCACACTTTATACCATCAATCAAAGTGATTTTCACAGACAAGTACTGGGTAAAACCCATTGATACATACACCTATTAAACTGCTTTCAGTCAGTCACACACTAGGCCAAATTCTGATACATACTCACCGACCATTTTGTCAAGAAAATACTGTTTACAGTGAATCTCCAAGCCACATTCAATTATTTTCCACTTTGCTGGAAGGCAGGTTCTGCCTGCACAGTACAGCATCAATGTGAAGGCAATGGTGCTAATGAGAAGTGGTCTTGACCCATTAAAGCTAAGTTGGCAGTACCCCAATTTGGTCTTCACTTCTAAAGTTCTTAAATACCACTCTCTATACAGGTTCCTCAAGAAATTACTTTTTTATATTAAGTATATATATTTTTTCAAGCACTTAGTAAAAAAGCAGACTCCTGTTTTATAGAGAGAAGCCACAACATGGATATTGCAAAAATTTATTTACATTTAATTTGGGAAGGCAGATATTATACAAATCTGTGATAAGTACCTTGGTTTAACTGTGTTTCGCTTGTGTTATTGTAAGTTTGTATCCTCCAAGCATGCCCCAACTATGAATAGATGATCCAAAGCATCAGGAAAGCAGATGACCAGGAAAAAAACATTTGCTGCAAGGGCTAAGGACAAAGCTGTCCTACCTCTGCCTTTTGTTCCCACCCTCTTCACCTGATACTACAAAACCATGCCTCAGGCATTCACTCACCAACTTTCCTGGAATGACTTTGAAGTTTGGGGAGCTAGTTTTCTGACTCTTCCTCATCAAAATACACTAGAACCAACCTTTCTATCTGAATTTTTTTTTTTTTTTTTTTTTTTTTTTTTGAGATCAGGTCTCACTCACTGTTGCCCAGGCTGGAGTGCAATGGCGTGATCTCAGCTCACTGCAACCTCTGCCTCTTGGGGGCAAGCAATTCTTCTGTCTCAGCCTCCGGAGTAGCTGGGATTACAGGTGTGGGCCACCACACCCAGCTAATTTTTTTATTTTTAGTAGAAATGGGGTTTCCTCTTGTTGGCCAGGCTAGTCTCAAACTCCTGGCCTCAAGTGATCCTCTCACCTTGGCCTCTCAAAGTGCTGGGATTAAGGTGTGGGCCACCGCACTTGGCCTATTTTTAAATTTTATTTCTGCTACTGACTTGGAATATGGGGGAAAGGAGGTGGATTGTTTACAATGTCCTCCTAAGACATCAATAGTCTCTACCAGCAAGTATCTACACTTCCCCAGTGTAACCTCTCACTGCATTGGTGAATCTTCCCTCAGGCCAAAGATCTCACCTGATTAAAACTACGCTGTGCTCTGACGTCTATTTATAGTCCCTGTTTTAAAAGCTACAATTGAACTATTAATTAGGAAAAATGCTTATAAAGATCCGACTTCTTTAACTCCTGGCCTCAGGTGATCCATCCGCCTCAGCCTCAAAAAGTGCTGGGATTACAGGCGTGAGCCACCGCAGTCAGCTTTCTAATACCATTTCTATCACAACAGTTAAGTATCCAGATATCAAAATTCAACAAGTAAAAGCTCACTCATCCTTGATTTAATGGGTAGAAAGTTCCATGACGTTCTACTACATCCAAAATTGTCGATGTAACAGGAATTTGACTTCTCAGTCTCCTGCTATTCCAACAGCTGAAATTCACAGTGATTTGTAATAGGATGACAAAACTGTCTGAATCATTATAAGGGATTGATTGCATTTAACGATACTAACAATGTTTTACCAAGGCATTATGGAGCTGCTATGCCTGGCTTCTTTCCATTAGATATCATGGTTGACTACCATTTAAAAACTCTGATTTGGCTTTTACTAATGAATTCCTTGTGTGCTTTTGCCACAATAAAAAAATACATAAATGCTGTCATGATCACTGAAGCAAACTATGCAGAACTAACTATTATATGCCTTGCAGAATATATTATGTCAACAACAGATAGATCCCATGGTTTTCTAAAACAATTTACTACCATTAAAGTGATAAAAGGTTAATATTACTAGTACACCACTCCCATTAGGGAGCAGGGATTTTAAAGCTGACTTGAATTAGAACCTTCTCATTTATCAAATGATTCATTCAACAGAGAGGCAATAAAATGCTATGCTGTATTTTTCACTCTTTTTCCAGCAAACCATTTTGTTGTTGTTGTTTTTGAGACAGAGTCTAACTCTGACACCCAGGCTGGAGTGCAGAGGCACGATCTCGGCTCACTGCAACCTCCACCTTCCAGGCTCAAGCGATTCTCCTGCCTCAGCCTCCTGAGTAGCTGGGATTACAGGTGCCCACCACAAAGCCCAGCTAATTTTTGTAATTTTAGTAGAGATGGGGTTTCACCATGTTGGCCAGGCTGATCTTGGATTCCTGACCTCAAGTGATCCACCTGCCTTGGCCTCCCACAGTGCTGGGATTACATGTCTGAGCCACCACGCCCAGCGCAACAAAACATTTCTTAAGGAAATCATACGCAGAATCCCAATATATACCAGAGACAACAATGATACTGCTCTACATGATACAAGTAGGCGCTTAGCCTCCTCCTTGCCCTACATGCCATATAAAGCCCTGTGCAGAATCTAGCGCTCTGTGGAATTCAGCCAGAAAACCAATGAACTGCTAGAAAAAAATGTGGCACCCAAATCACAATTCTGCCCTTTATTAACTGTTTACTTTGGTTAAGTTAATCTCTGAAGAACTGTTATTTGGCTCAAACTTTTTGTAGAACTCTTTGTAAATCTTGTAAACTATATATTCTAATATATATAGTTTATATTAGAAACTGACAAAGCTGAAGGCAGATGCAAGGCTTTTTGCCAAGTGAGCACAACAAAAATAACACACTTTGTAAAGTGTGTACAATCTGGTAGTATACACATAGCAGCAAATGCAATTCTGCTATTCAAAGTTCTATGCCTTCTGTATACCTGGTGCCTTGAGCAAAAAATTAAGTGAATGAGGAAATCGGTTCTGCCTGAAGAGTAGGAAACTTCACAGAGATGGGATGACACTGAAGCTGAGTTCTAAGGTTGGGCAGAAAAGAGTTTCCATAGGCCCGAGGCTGCTATCCTTAGAAAGTTCTGGGCCAGGCCCGGTGGCTCATGCCTATAATCCCAGCACTTTGGGAGCCCGAGGCGGGCAGACCATGAGGTTGGGAGTTTGAGACCAGCCTGACCAACATGGTGAAACCCCGTCTCTACTAAAAAAAAAAAAATACAAAAATTAGCTGGGCGTGGTGGCACACGCCTATAATCCCAGCTACTCAGGAAGCTGAGGCAGAAGAATCACCTGAACCCAGGAGGCGGAGGTTGCAGTAAGCTGAGATCACGCCACTGCACTCCAGCCTGGGCAACAGAGCGAGATTCCGTCTCGGGGGAAAAAAAAAAAGAGAAAGGTCTGTTTACAAGGGTAGCCATCGCATGGTGTTGGAGAACTTGACGAGCACACAGTTCCTCGTCCTGGCATGAAACTTTCCCTGAATGATATGGGTAGCTCACTGTGCCTAAACTGTTTGTACAAACAATGTGGTTTACGCTAAACACCCGGCTTTTCTTCTGGGACTCTAGAATTTTGGTACATGCTAAGCAGAACGGTACAAGATAGGCAGAGGTGGTACCTATATGAACTCCCAATAAAAATCTTCCGCAATGAGTCTCTAATGAGCTTCCCAGGTAGAAAACACTTAACACATGTTGTTACAACTCATTACTGGAGGAATTAAACTGTCCTGTGTGACTCCACTAGAAGAGGACTCTTAGACGGTCTCCTCTGGACTTTACTCCATGTACCCTTTCCCTTTGCTGATTTTGCTTTGTATCCTTTTCACTGCAATACATTTTAGCCATGAGTTCAACGAACATATGCAGAGTCCTGGAAGTTGTCTATAGTTAGCCACCAAACCTGGAGGCGGTCCTGCAGATTCCTGACACAAAGGTTATATTCACAGGTACTATCTAGCTATTTAAATTACAATACTTTTACACAATTTAATTTTCAAGTTCAACTTACTTTCAAAACCCAAGAACTGCCTCCGTTCCATTAAGACAACAGGCCTTAAAAAGGTAGATGAGGAAAGAAAACTGTGAAGGAAGGGTTTGCCTTAATTATAGTCCTTAACATTAACACTATAAGAAACCTCTGAAAACGAGGACCACTTTAGGAATGGTGAGAATGGACAGCAAAGCTTTCCTGAAAGAACTGACATAATCAAATGTGGTGGTTACTGTGCATCCTTCCAACAACCACATCCAAAAGCTACAATACTAGTAATTTCTACATTAAAAGAAGCCACTGTTTTAAAAATAATTCAACACTCTCCTTTCCTGTTACTCTTGCATGTTTTCAACTTAAATTTAACAATTAACAACGATAAAGGAGTAATGAAATATTTACCAATCTGACTGCTTCTTTCATTTTTTCTGAAGCAATTGCCAAGATTTCTGTAGTAGGATTGAAGGTCAGAGAAGTAACACCTGTAACCAAGTTCATTATAGCTTTTATTGGCTTTGGGTTTGTTTCTTGGAGACAAGAATCTTGATTGTATATATTTACCACTCCACAATTGGAACTACAAAGAGAAAAGGGATTAAAGTAGATTAAAAAACAAGTAAAAGGGCTTTCACAACCTAAGTGAATATAGATTTAACCCCACAAACTGGTATTTACAGGAATCATATGTTACAAAGAGTCCAGCTATCACCACTATAGCCACAGATGTCCTATAGAACCTCCAACCAAACAGGTTGAAAACAGAATTCAAATTCTCCCCCTTCTGTTGACTTCTTGAAGGTTAAACTTTACTGACTCTTCTTGCATCCTGTTTCCTTCACAGTCACCTCTTTCTCCACTGATTCTTGTCCTCAGGATTCTATTTCTAACCCACTTCTAGTGTCTCACTCATCTCATTTACTCCCACAGACCACCTAATCACCCACCACATCCAAATCAGTGCCTTTAGTCCTAATTATGCACTGCATTCCTAACGGTTTGTGGGGGTGGCCACATGCATTAATTATCTCTTTTAACACCATCACCCCTCCTCCCTTCCTTCCGCCTCCTTTCAATGACAATTCCACTCCTCTGGTTGCACAGGCCTGGAGCCTGAGAACGTGAATACTTCTCTCCCACTTCTCATCATCTAAGCATTTATCAAATACATTACAAACATCCTTTGCCTATTCCCCTATTGCCACTCCTACTGTCCTGGTGACTCATTACCTGATGCCTGCCTATTGCTGCAGTGACCTCAAGGCTCATCTCCCTGTCCCTTTCTTCCTCTTCTAAAAGCTTAAAGATTTGCTTAAGATTCTTTAAGAATAACTTTAAGATTCTAAAGCCTTAAATGGTCTTTAGAAAAGCACATCAGAAATCAATTACACTGAAGGGCAATTAAAATTAAATGAGTTTAAGCTACTAGTATTAGATTCTTTCCTATATAGGCCCTTCAAAGGTGACTAATAAAAAGTGATACAAAAAACAGAGGGCAAGGGAGACTGGCTTCACAAATTTGAGTGAAGACCATTTTTGTGCAGTTTTTCTTGCCCCACATAGAGGCAAACGCAGGTCTTCTTAAAACTATAGTTTAAACAGCAGTCTTCATTTTAAAGGAGCTTGATTCCCAAACGATCTGCTACTCATGAACTGCTGCCACAGCACACACTACCCTGGCAGACGCTTGGCTTGTGCTGAGATGTCCCTCGCTACAGGCTTGGCACAGGCATGGGTAGGAAAGGAAGGGGTCTTCATCAGGGCACTCCCCCTCCAAGGGATCTGTTACTGTCTTACTGTCTAAGGCAGATGGCCTGGTCTCCAAGCTCCACAGCCTAGTTCTACTTGCCTTTCCTCCCAAACTCCAATTTGCAAATGGTGGTAGGGATATATATACAAGTAGTTTCCCCAGTTTTAACCTGGAAGGAGAGAGTGAACAAAGAGTAGAGAGCATGCTAAGTTTCTGGACAGCAAGACCCCTTGACTTCCCATTCCAGGGAGGATTTGACTGAAATCATTTCATGGCTCAATTGTGTTTGGTCTAAGAAAATCATAAAAGCCTACTTCTTGAAGTTATAGAATTATGGGTGCTAATTAGTGGTTTAGTAAAGTAGCTTAGAATTACTGCAAAGTATCCAATGCCTCATCCTCCCACCCTGCATCTTCAGAATCAAGTAGGAGAACACATCCATCTTTCCCCCAGTGTAATAACCAATTTTTTCAGTAATAGCACAATGTGGTCTAGATAATATTTTTAAAGTTTCTACAATACTATCAAATGGTATTTCCTAGAAACATGTTTTTTATTTATACCCTCAGTTGGATAAAGGAAAAATGCTTTAGGTATCTTAAAGATTTAAACCCAAAGTTAGACTTATCTCCTCATCAATGACAAGAAGCTGAAAATATTACAGGAAAACTTGATGTGACCAAACAGGCATTTTAAATAGGAAAAACTACAATGACATAAGGTAGCGCCAGCATTTTCTTTGCTAAAAAGGCGTTCAACTGCAGTTATAGTAATCCCTCCTTATCTGCAGGGCATATGTTCCAAGACCCCAGTGGATGCCTCAAACTGGATTACTGAACCCTATGTGTACTGCGTTTTCTCCTAAACACACATCTCTGTAAAAAAAGTTTAATTTATAAATTAGGCATAATAACAGACTGACATAACTAACAATAAAACAGAACAATTATAACAATATATATCCTAATAAAATTTACATGAATGTGGTCTCTTGCTCTCAAAATATCTTACGTAGATTTCAGATTGTGATTAACCACAGGTAACTAAAACCACAAACAGTGAAACTGCAGATAAGGGGGGAACTACTGTAATATTATTATTCAACACTGCACAAAGACGATAAAATGAAAAAAGCTCAGCTGGGTTGACCAATTTCCTAATTACTGAATAGTTTATAAAGAGAACTACTCACGCACCATCTAATATATTCAATTCCTTAACATATTCTCATTAGCACAATGCGATTAAGGTTACAAGAATCTCTCTTACCCACAAGCAACATACTGTCCATTCCTAGATGTGGCAATGCTTAATCCATATAAACTGCCTTCATCAACAAATCTGTTAAGGCACTTCCTTGAGTTCACATCCCAAACATAAACTTCTCCATCCCCTGAATAAAAGAGTGAAAAAAATAGTTGTTACTTTTGCTTTAAACTTGAAAGGCAAGTAAACTGGCCACTCTCAGTCCCTCTTAATAGTACAGAAGACTACAAATACAGACCTATTATAACCCTCCTAGTTCTGGAAAACTGGACTAAGAATATTTCTTTTTTCCATTTTTGAGATGCAGTTTTGCTCTTGTCACCCAGGCTGGAGTGTAACTGCTCCATCTTGGCACAATGCAACCTCCTTCTTCTGGGTTCAAGCGATTCTCCTGCCTCAGCCTCCCAAATAGCTGGGATTACAGGTTTGTGCCACCATGCCCAGCTAATTTTTGTATTTTTAGTAGAGACGGGGTTTCACCATGTTGGCCAGGCTGGTCTCGAATTCCTGACCTCAGGTGATCCACCTGCCTTGGCCTCCCAAAGTGCTGCGATTACAGCTGTGAGCCACCATGCCCGGCCTAAGAATATTTCTTGTGTACATTCACATATACAGAAGAAAACTGCATCAGTTAGTCATTAATAGACAATACCTTTACGTTTACATGAAAAAATCACAAGCTGTTGGTTTGAGTTGAACTTTTAGAAAAAGCTTCTAAGTTCCACTCAGATAAATTATTGGAGCAAAAATCTGAGGCAAAACAAAACACCACTCACTAGCATAGCTCTTCCAACATCTATCAACAGGTATTAGAGTACCTCATAGGCAAGATTAGTGATTTACATACCAAACTGTTAATGATGATGGAAGAGGAAGAAGTGAAAAACGAACTGATCCAGAACACAGGAATTTATAATTAAGACACATAATTTATCTATTACCAAGTTATTTAAATGATAAAAAATGCTAAACGCAAGCTTACAAATAAGCACAGATAGTTTACTGAAATGACCATACATCCATCTCAAAAGTGGATCCTCACTATTTTACCTCTTCCTTTTTCTAGTACCTCAATATCCTTCCTTTTAGGATATTGCTCTAAACTTCACCCTTCCAAATGTACTCTTATTCTCCCAACGAGAATTCAGTGAATCTCAGTTTCAACTCCCTAACAAATAAAATGTTCCAGGCTGGAGTAAGGTGCAGGTGAAGCAGCAGTAAAACATATTTGGGAAAACTGAATAGGATCAAATTTTTAAACCTTTGCCTTACATGTTTGCCTGTACATTAATGCTATAATAAAGGAAAGTGTTTAAAAATTAGTCTCTCAATAGACTAAAATGGGAAGAGATCAAAAGCAAGAACATCTAGAAAGCAAGTGCATGAAATGACCATGAATTGATGACTTATGGCAAAAAAGGCAGCAAAGAATCCATGAGATTGCCAGGCATGGTGGCTCATGCCTGTAATCCCAGCACTTTGGGAGGCCGAGGCAGGCAGATCACTTGAGGCCAGGAGTTCGAGACCAACCTGGCCAAAATGGTGAATCACCATCTCTACTAAAAATACAAAAATTAGCTGGGCATGGTGGCACACGCCTGTAATCCCAGCTACCTGGGGAGGCTGAGGCATGAGAATTGCCTGAAGCCAGTAGGCAGAGGATGCAATGAGCCAAGATCACGTCACTGCACTCCAGCCTAGGAGACAGAGCAAGACTCTGTCTCAAAAAAAAAAAAGAATTCATGAGTAAACAAAGACAAAACCTGTAAAGTCAGAAAAAGGTAAACTCTTCAACTCTTTTTATCTCAAAATATTCTTTTCATGTAACAATGTAATGTGAACAGTATGTTACCAATCACATAAACTACTCCATACAGAATAAGAAAAGGGTCTGCACCCAGTGGCTCACACCTATAATCCCAGCACTTTGGGAGGCCAAGGCGGGCGGATCACCTGAGGTCAGTAGTTCGAGACTAGCCTGGCCAACACTGTGAAGCCCCGTCTTACTAAAAATACAAAAATTAGCCGGATGTGGTGATGTGTGCCTGTAATCCCAGCTACCCAGAAGGTTGAGGCAGGAGAATCGCTGGAACCCGGGAGGCAGAGGCTGCAGTGAGCTGAGATCGTGCCACTGCACTCCAGCCTGGGCAACACAAGGCTCAGTCTCAAAAAAAAGAAGTGGCTGGGTGTGGCGGCTCATGCCTGTAATCCTAACACTTTGGGAGGCCGAGACAGGTGGATTGCCTGAGCCCAGGAGTTCGAGACCAGCCTGGGCAACACAGGGAAACCCCGTCTCTACTAAAATACAAAAAATTAGCTGGGCGTGGCGGTATGCACCTGTAATTCCAGCTACTCAGGAGGTTGAGGCAGGAGAACTGCTAGAACCTGGGAGGCAGAGGTTGCAGTGAGCCGAGATCATGCCACTGCACTCCAGCCTGGGCAACAGAGTGAGACTCCATCTCTTAAAAAAAAAAAAAAAGAAGAAGAAAAGGAGGAAGAAGGGGAGAGGGAGGAGGAGAACCATCAAAATTTCAAAATTACCCCTAACTTACCAAGGCACAACTTTTGATTTCTCCTTCCCTGCTTTCTTAGGACCTTATTATAAATTAGACAGCCGTGACCAAATTTGTAAATACATTACATCTGCATCCAATTCATATACCAAATTTCAGTACCTCTATCCTCCCCACCTCTTTTCCCTTCCCCACCTCTTCTCCCCTCCCTGACTCTCTCTCTCCCAGGGCCAAGGGTCATTTCATCAGGAATGTT
>NW_012106363.1:2384205-2389492 GCF_000951045.1 Mandrillus leucophaeus
CTCTTTTCTTTCTCTTCTTTCTGGTCACAAAAACTAGTATAATATAGAAAATATAGCTACTCCTGGCCTTTTATTCATTGATTAGAAACATACGAATGTAAATAACCTTGTGAAAGTCTGATTCTAGGATAAAAACAAAACAAAAATTAATGTTAATGCTAAAATTAATCCTTTTTAAAAAGTTAAATAATTTTAATTAATGCTACTAATTTTATTAACGTTAAATTACCAAATGCTCCTAGCTGAGGTCAAATAAAAATTATGCTAAAAAGCTATACAGAGATTGCTGACTACTACTCACAGAGCAGAACCACTTGAAAGCCTCCCACTATCAAACACAGCATTAACTATGCTAAGATTATGTAGCTCTCCCAAGGGATGGCCTCCACGGTCCTTTGGGATACAGAATAAGAGTCAAGAAGGCTTAGGGAAGTCAGAAAGGTAGAAGAGCAGGACAGTGCAGTTAATTAAAAGAGCTACAGAAAGATCAGAAAGGACAATAATGAAGACAATTTAAAACATTATCGAAGTCAAGAGAGTATTGTTACAGGAGTTGATGATTTTAAGTAACTTTCAAAAAGAAAGTCAGAAAACCTTCAAATGAATCATCTTTTTTTAAATAATGTCTGCCTTATCTTTTTAAGAAAGGTAAGACTACTTACTTAAAATCATGTCTCTTAAGATAATTGTAGATTCACATACACTGTAAGGAATAATACAGAAAATACAGTGTGGTCTTACTTTACCATTTCCCCCCAATGTTAACATTTTGCATAACTACAGGACAACATTACAACCAGGATAGTGACACTGATACAGTCAAGACACAAAACTTCCTGTCACCACAAGGACCCCTCCTGTTGGTCTTTTACAGCCACCTCCACATCCCTCCTGCCCTCAAATCCTCCTTAAACCCTCACAACCACTAATCTATTCTCTGTATCTATGATTTTGTCATTTCAAGAATGTTAATATAAATCAAACTGTAGTGGAAGTTTTTCCTTTGCCCTCTGAAGGTTTCCTGAAAACCAAGTGACAAAAGATAGAATAGGGAAAAAAAGGCATATAAAATTTTATTTTAATGTTCATAGCACGGGAAATCATATGAGAATGATTACCCCTGAATAACCTTTTACAGAAGCGTAATCTTCCCATTCTTTCCCCAAACATGTTAAAACTGCATGTTAAATTGTTAGCCCTCCACTATTATTAGTTAATGAGAAGGCAATGGCAACAAAAATGAATTCTAAAAATAAATCCGATTTTCTACCTAAAAAGAAACTTAAAACCAAACACGGCTTTTTGTTAAATTCACATATATACACATACATATATATATATATTTTTTTTTTTTTTTCTTTTTTTTGAGATGTGATCTCAGCTCAGTGCAGCTTCTGTCTCCCAGGTTCCAGCGATTCTCTGCCTCAGCCTCCCGACTAGCTGGGATGCCTGGCTAATTTTTGTATTTTCAATAGAGACAGGGTCTTACCATGTTGGCCAGGCTGGTCTTGAACTCCTGACCTCAAATGATCCACTCACCTCCGCCTCCCAAAGTGCCGGGATTACAGGAGTAAGCTACCACACCTGACCCTAGTTGTTTTTTGTTTTTTTGTTCTGCTTTTGTTTTTTTTGAGACAGAGTCTTGCTCTGTAGTCCAGGATAGACGGCTAAAAAAAAAAATTTATTGAGATGGAGTCTCGTTCTGTCCCTCAGGCTGGAGTGCAGTGGCCCAATCACAGCTCACTGCAACCTCTGCCTCCCAGGTTCAAGCGATTCTCCCACCTCAGCCTCTCAAGTAGCTGGGATTACAGGCCCGTGCCACCACGCCCGGCTACTTTTTGCATTTTTAGTAAAGATGGAGTTTTACCATGTTGGCCAGGCTGGTCTTGAACTCCTGACCTCAAATGATCCACTCACCTCCGCCTCCCAAAGTGCCGGGATTACAGGAGTAAGCTACCACACCTGACCCTAGTTGTTTTTTGTTTTTTTGTTCTGCTTTTGTTTTTTTTTGAGACAGAGTCTTGCTCTGTAGCCCAGGATAGACGGCTAAAAAAAAAAATTTATTGAGATGGAGTCTCGTTCTGTCCCTCAGGCTGGAGTGCAGTGGCCCAATCACAGCTCACTGCAACCTCTGCCTCCCAGGTTCAAGCGATTCTCCCACCTCAGCCTCTCAAGTAGCTGGGATTACAGGCCCGTGCCACCACGCCCTGCTACTTTTTGCATTTTTAGTAAAGATGGAGTTTTACCATGTTGGCCAGGCTGGTCTTGAACCGCTGACCTCAAGGTATCCGCCCACTTCAGCCTCCCAAAGTAGTGTGATTACAGGTGTGAGCCACCGTGCCTGGCCCAAAATTTAAAATGTAAAAATATCCTTAGCTTCTTTCAAGTCATTGACTTACCCGAAGAGGCATACACTTTCTTACTATCTGAAGAGAATGTGGATGCTGCAACCCTTCCATTAATTTTCATGCTTCCAATCAGTTCTTTGGTCTAAAACAATAAATATTTATCAAACTGTTAGAAAGTATACAGAAGAATCACACAATGTAGAGAAAAATAACCTAGTTCTCTATTTTCTAGCACCTACTCAACTGTACTTTTCCCTGTAATCAAAAGGTCTACCCCAACTGCCAACAACTTCTCTCCAAGTCCCACCTGTGCTCCTCTACTTAGAGATGCATATTTAAGGACACACTGAGTTAAGGTTCAAGACTATGCCTACACGAATGTCTTGTGGGAGAAGAACAAGTAGCAATAATAATGCTTTACCTTCATTGCTAGCAAATGCAAATATCCAGCAATGCCATTTATGAGCAAGAAGGACCCATCCGAGGAGACTTCAAAGCTCCTCACTATCTTCTCTTTCAAACCTAAAATAGGAGATAAGGCAATTAAATAAAGTTTAATACAGTTTTCAATAAAACTATCATCTATTTACAAATGAGTTTCTTACTTTTTAAAATATGTAAGTGGCTCAAATTAAACAAAACCCTGGCTCACACCCTGAATAAGTCTAAACCCAGGCATCACTGAGTTTGACCCAAACATAAGGTCACTACAAAGCACTTAGCAAACTTCTCTTCTTTGTCCTGGTTAGCATTTACCATTTTACTTGCAGGCCACAGACTCAGCTCTCCAAACAGTAAACATATCAATTAATTTTCCAAATATATGCAGTAACACCGCTAATTAACTAAAAGGATAAATTATACTTCTTTGTCACAAAGTTCATTACCAGAAGGGAAATACACTGCCACTAGAGACAGCCAAAAACATAAAAACATATACAAACTAGCTGCTGGCCACTTACTAAGCAGCTCATGATGGAGAGGAGTCTCATCTTTAACTTTGTGAGACAAAAAAAAAAAAAAAAAACCCAAAACTTTTCACAATATGTCAGTTTACTTAAGGATTGACTAGCTTCTCTGGATGTGACACATGTAACCAAATCATACGAGAGCTAGGTATACAAACCAGTCAACTTACTTACAAAAGGACATGTCTTTTTCCATGACTGAAAGGTTCACATTGACTATACAGGAGACTCTTCCTGACATCAAAATGCTTAGAGAGCCAAGTTACTCTTTAAAAAGTTACCTAATAGGATGCATCAGAATGCATACAACTGGCTACCTCCAAAGAAGGAAAGTAGGTAGCCAGGGAGACAGAGCAGAAGAGAGTTTTCACTATTCATTCGTTTCTCCATATTAGACTTTTATACCATGTGAATATATTGCCTAGTCAAAAATATATGTCTGTATTTTTAAAATTTTAAGTTACTAAGTTAAAATACTAATTAGAGAAAAAGGGTTTACGAAAATCTGGTTAAGGACCCTTGTTCCACTTCAGGAAAATGCAGATTAAGGCTACTTTCCACTACTACAAACTAGATATCCCACTCTAGTCCTGCCTCCCAAAGACTACATCTTAGTTCCCTTGCTTGCACTCATGCTTCCCAATATTATTTCAGACACATATTTCCAAGCACTGGGGTTACTTCTGCTGATGACCAGTCTCCTTACTATGAAAGGCACTTCACTATCCCTAATAAGGGTAATTTTAATCGCAATTTCTTAATAAACCGTATGTACTGACTAAAGTATACTGAAATAGTTCCAAATATAAAGAAAATATCATTTCATGATGAAGCAGAGACAGCAGGCTCATTCTAGCACCATGTGAAGCTACAGCTGGAAACCCCTACAGACCTAATCCTAACAGCACAGTATCAGGCAGTGGAAATGTGAAAATAGAAAAAGGAGAAATACTGGGAAGGAAAGATCAATGCCATGTCTCCAGAGGAGTTGGTGACTAGACACACACTCCTGCACACCTAGCAGATCCATGGTAAAGATCACTAACTGTATCTTGGCCAACGCATGGTGTGCTTTCTCCCAAGAGGATGCAAGACAAGGAGACGCCAGAATCCATTACTTCTGATTAGTGAAATGACATGTAAAAATAACAACTACTACATATTGTTTTCTATTTCAATATGAGAAGATGGTTTAAGGCTTTTTAACCACATGAGGTCCATGGACCACAGTATCACCATCACCTGAGAGAACTAAAAATGCAGAATCAACCCACCTAAGACCTACAGAATCAGAATCTGAAGCTTAATGAGATCCCCAGGTGATTCATGTGCACATTTACTTCTGAGAAGCTCTGCCTCAGAGTAAACCAAGGATCTACTCGGAAAGGATCAAAGTGTCAGGAACACAGGAAAGAAAAGACTGGAAATGCTATTAACATCATAAATGTTTCTAAAGTTGGCCCCATCTACTTTCAGCCACTAGTAGAAAAATGGTTGTACAGAGCTACTCTTGTCCTTTCCAGCCACACGCATGTGCAGTTTAATAGGGAAAGCACCAGTGAGCCGTGCCATATGCCAACACTACCTCCTGAGATTAGCCAGACAACCTCATTAGAAGGGCTTTGGTTCCCAAAGGATGCATGAAGGTGTCGGTGTATTTTAGGGTATAAAGGAGTAGGGAAATACAAGAAAGGAACGGGTATGGTAGAGGGCAAATAAATTTTCACCTCCTAAAAAGGCATTATTTTTTAAGTAGTTCATTCTTTAAAATACAGAAGTACCTCCAAAAGCAGTGCTTTATTCCCCCTAAATATAAATTAAAATTTTATTATAACTAACACTAAAACTACAGAGTATCCAAGTTTCCTGAAGATCAGAGAGGTGAAACAGTTTGTCCAAAGAAATGGAATCCGGGTCTTCTAGCTCCATGGCTCATGCTTTTTCTGCTGCATCAACTGCTAACTTTATAGC
>NW_012106363.1:2394488-2395308 GCF_000951045.1 Mandrillus leucophaeus
GCCAACATGGCGAAACTCCATCTCTACGGAAAATCAAAAATTAACCGGGCATGATGGCTTGTGCCTGTAATCCCAGCTACTCGGGAGGCTGAAGCAGGAGAATGGCTTGAACCCGGGAGGCAGAGGTTGCACTGACCTGAGATTGTCACTGCACTCCAGCCTGGGTGACAGAATAAGACTTTGTCTCAAAACAAAAACTATATTTAATGTAGTTAAAAATGAAAAACAAGACTCAAAATTGAGCCAGAAATCTAGAATATTTTAAAAAGAAATTCTACAACTGAAAAATACAGTAATTAAAATTAAACCCCCAACAGGCCGGGCATGGTGGCTCATAACTATAATCCCAGTACTTTGGGAGGCCAAGACAAGTGGATGACTTGAGGTCAGGGGTTCAAGACTAGCCTGGCCAAAACGGTGAAACCTCGTTGTCTACTAAAAATACAAAAATTAGCTGGGCGCGGTAGTGCACACCTGTAATCCCAGCTACTTGGGTGGCTGAAGCAGAAGAATCACTTGAACTCAAGAGGCAGAGGTTGCGGTGAGCCAAGGTAGCGCCACTGCACTCCGGCCTACAAGACAGAGCAAGATTGCCTCAAAAAATAATAATAAATTAAATTAAATTAAGCCTCCAATATAGGTTTTTAACAGTTTACCAAATTAGCTGTAGAGAGAATTTGTGGTCTAGAAAACGAATCAGAAAAATATACCCAGACAGAAGTACAGAAAGAAAAAGGATAAAAAACACACTGAATGCCAACGTGGGCAACATAATAAGATCCTGTCACTACAAAAAAAAAAATTTCTTTAATTAGCTGGG
>NW_012106363.1:2395933-2398451 GCF_000951045.1 Mandrillus leucophaeus
CGCCAGGATGGTCTCCATCTCCTGACCTCGTGATCCACCCGTCTCGGCCTCCCAAAGTGCTGGGATTACAGGCTTGAGCCACCGTGCCCGGCCAAGAAACTCTTATTTTTAAGAATCCTATGGAGTGAAAAAAGTGGTTGTAAACACTGCTATATAAACTCACCTGAGGGGGGATGATTGGTTGCATGTGTTCAACAGAAATCTTACCTCTCACTTGATGCACAGGAATTAACTTTCCAGCTAGCATGTCATAGACATAAAGAACTTTGCTGTGGGTACTCGTGGCTAAAACTTCTTCCCCATTAGCACTAAAACAAGCCTTAAAGATTGGAAACCTTTCCAAATAGATGCTCTGGATTTTAGGATTTGTTTTCCCATCAACCTATAAAGAAGTACAAATTGGTTCTTTTGATTATTTCCATGAACCCTGTATCCTGGTAGTATATACTTTTCACTACAAGCATTCATTTAAAAATACATACCCAAGGGGCTGAAGGCTGACTTAAGCAGCTATGGCCAATGATTTAATCAATCATGCCTATGTCAACAGGCCTTCATAAAAAATCTTAACAGAAGGGGTTCAGAGAGCTTCTGGTATGCTAAACACGTGGAGGTGCCAGGGAGGTGGCATGCCCTGAGAAGGCACAGAAGCTCCACTCTCCTTCCCCATACCTTGCCCTACTAATCTTTTGAGTTTGTCCACCCACAGATAAGGAAATAGAGTCAGTCGCATCCAAACTACATGAACTGGACCAAGTGTTATTCTCTAAAAGAAAACTGGGATACCCTATCCAAAAGGAGATACTGTGAAGCACCTGCAGAACTGAATGGTTACATTTGTGACCATGTGTTCACCATCTATAACCCCATCAAAGAGTGACATCCTGAAGTGAAGGGCCAGGTCTGTTGTTTATTGTTGCAATCCAAGAAACTTATCAGGGTACATCAGTGTTAGACGAATAAACATGGAAGACGCAGTAAAGTCATGAGGTCATATTATTGCTTTGCTCTAATAACTCACCAGAAAATTTAAAAAACACGTTTTTATAGAGATAATATATTCACTAACATGATTAATACATTCATCACTTCTCAATCTATTATTTTAAACCAATATTTTGCTGAACTTTCATATTCAGTGGAAGAAAAATTTTACTCCAAATCCCCTATTATTACGGCTCCTTGTACACTGAAGTCATACAGGTGCATTCAATAAAAATGTGAGTGGACAAGGGATGGTGAGCTACCAAAACTGTGAACAGGCAAGGGGTGAGCAGCTGTGATTGACAATAGTGACAACAGACTTTGGAGCAAGAAGCAAGGGCAGTATGCTGACTGGATGTTCTATTTTGTACTTCCAAGCAAATGAACTCTGTCACTTCCGTTGAGACTCAGCTATGCTTTGGGCTATGACATTTTAGCCATGAATATTTTTTTTTTCAGTACTTTTGCATTTGGGGTTGCAAATGTCTGGTTCTTAAATAAAAATAATGCATTAGAAATACATAAGTAAATAAGGACGCACACCTGAAATAGTGATACAGCATTATCTAATCCAGCGACCATCACAATCTGTGCACCGGGATGGAACTGCACAGATGAGATCCGAGCAACAGTAGGACGTTCAGCATTCGCAGGCTGGCAGTTCTTCATCTATAGGAAATGAAAGCTGGGATTTTATCAACTGAAATGAATTAACATTATTTCCTTTAGAGTATAAAGAAAAGACATTATCGTTTATAATGCAGGAAAAAAAATGCACTGGAATGTTAACCAAAGGACCACAACTCTAAAAAAAAAAAAAAACCGCAGCTCTGGCACCAACTAGCAAGTCACTTTACCACACAAGAATCCATTTTTACCATCTTTCAAATAAAAAGATTAAATCATTAAAGTGCTTTCCATATCTAGAAGTCTGAATGTATTACTCATTCTTAGAGCACTAGTATGTAGTCATTTCCCCAAAATACATCCATTTGTGTTAAGAGACTTTCACTTCTGAGGAAATTTCACTTAAAACTTCTACTTTGGCAGCTGGCATCTTTGCATTCATGGCACAAATGCAAGAGGCACCACACAGTTGTCCCCACAGTTCTTCGATTGGCACAGGTTGCTTGCTTTATTCTCTTAGGGTACACGGTTCCAAGTTTAAAGTAATGGTAATCTCATCCATCACCTGGACTATTTTGTTATTTATTTTGTTTTTACAGGTTTCCCCTTGAATTTTTAAAACTCAGTTAAAAACAAAAGTGTTTTGTTTGTAGTCACTGAAGGTAAATTTTTACGGTAACTATTACCTTTTTTTTGAGACTGAGTTTCGCTCTTGTTGCCCAGGCTGGAGTGCAATGGCGCGATCTCGGCTCACTGCAACCTCTGCCTCCTGGGTTCAAGCAATTCTCCTGCCTCAGCCTCCCAAGTAGCCGGGATCACAGGCATGCGCCACCACACCCAGCTAATTTTGTATTTTCAGTAGAGACGAGGTTTCTCCATGTTGGTCACGCTGGTCTCAAACTCCCGA
>NW_012106363.1:2402721-2410678 GCF_000951045.1 Mandrillus leucophaeus
TTATTTATTTATTTATTTATTTAGAGACAGGGTCTCGCTTTCACCCGGGCTAAAGTACGGTGGTTCCATCACAGCTCACTGTAGCTTCAAACTCCTGAGCTCAAGCAATAGGAACGTAATACCTCTAGAACATCTTTGCAAAAGGAAAAACAAAAACAAAAACAAAAAAACAATAACATAAGTATTTACCAGGGCAAAATGACAGCAAACATATTTAACCCCAGAGATAATAGGAATCCATACATCTGTTACTGGGAAGCAGATTACATTGCAGAGGTAAGTAGTCGGATAGGGTCCCCCAACTTCACTGACTCTCACCTTCAAGATTCCTCTTGGAAGAGAAGTTGATGTGGATATGAAATTCCCCGTCCTTTGCAACAAATCATCTTCATCCTCTTCACTTTCATCTAAGTCAAACAAACCCAGAAGGCTCATCTTTAGAATCAAGGAGCTGCCCCTCTACCTATCCAAAACTTCTATGAATATATTTTCAACATCAACTCCCTTTCCAGCCTCCCAACTTCAATTGCTTTTTTTAAAGTTGCAATTGGCAAAAACAAAACAGGAAAAAAAAAAAAAAAACCATTTAAAGGGAAGAAAAAGATGACACAAAGCTTAACACCCATAGTTAAAATCAAAATTTAACTCTAGAACGAAAGACTAACACATACACAGATGGTTACTAAAACAAGATAAAGTGAAATAAAAGTTTAAAGCCAGCATTTCATTTAAAAAGAGCAACTCATAATCACGGCAAAATTGGCAATAGGTTGGCTACTGATCTAGCTTAACAACTCACATGAATAAGAACCAGAACTTTTAGCTGACTGATCAGTCAGCAATCTATGTATCAGAACTTCAAAAAGAGCTAATAGGGCTGCTTTTCCCCTGGAGATGACTGATGATTCCCGTGGAGACAGCTAAGGAGCTGAGCAAACTTAAAACACTTGCGAAGCTAAGAAGGAAAAAACTAGCTCCAAGCTTCTTGACAGGGTCTGGTAAGCCACCAGGTTTTGGATTGAGGCCACAAAGGGCTACCACTAGGATTAAAGGTGAAATCAAAGAATTATAAGAATATCTTCCAAAAACTGAAACTCTGCTTCATAATTCCTCATTAAAATAAAACGTTCTGGGATTGCTAGTGTCCCCTGCCAAGCTAGCTACCTAGAAGTAAACATATAAACCATCATTCTAGATCTAATTAATCGACATTATTTTTCATATGAAATGTTCATCACTCAATGAAATATAACCAGACAAATACTGACAAGATAACTTGACTAAAAACCAAAAGGAAAACTAGACAATCCCCACAGGGATCTAGACAACGGAATTATCAGATACAAACCTTAAAAATACTATGTTTAGGCCAGGCGCGGTGGCTCACATCTGTAATCCCAGTACTTTGGGAGGCTGAGGCAAGTGGATCACCTGAGGTCAGGAGTCCAAGACCAACCTGGCCAACATGGAGAAACCCCGTCTCTACTAAAAATACAAAAATTGGCCGGGCGCGGTGGCTCAAGCCTGTAATCCCAGCACTTTGGGAGGCCGAGACGGGCGGATCACGAGGTCAGGAGATCGAGACCATCCTGGTGAACACCGTGAAACCCCGTCTCTACTAAAAAATACAAAAAACTAGCCGGGCGAGGTGGCGGGCGCCTGTAGTCCCAGCTACTCGGGAGGCTGAGGCAGGAGAATGGTGTAAACCTGGGAGGCGGAGCTTGCAGTGAGCTGAGATCCGGCCACTGCACTCCAGCCTGGGCGACAGAGCGAGACTCCGTCTCAAAAAAAAAAAAAAAAAAAAAAAGTATCCTGTACCATTTCCAGGAAAGGCCAATAAAAATCCCTTCTTTCTCCTCCTATAAGCCAAGTGGATGTCAACATCTCAGGCAACTATGGAAGAACCAACCTAAAGATGACAGAATTTCTATAAACTTGGGTCCCTAAAGTAAACCATCACCTTCCTACTACCTCAATTTTATGTGCTGAAAAAATCAACTTCAATCGGATTATGTCACTGGGATCTGTGGGATTTTGTTTCATCAGCTAGCATAACCATATCTAAAATTACAGGACTCTAAAATGTTGTGGGGTTCTATAAATGCAGCATTCTGAAATGGACAATAAAATTGTTTCATACCGGAGGACAAACTGGTGATCTAGGGTCTAGAAGTATGCCAACAAAAAAATAGTCAAAATAACGAGGGATATTTAACGTATTAAAAAACAAACATGGAAAGAGGCTTCCCAAATAAGAGAAAAAGAAGATAATCCATATGTTTCAAACCGTAGGAGTAGAGAGTTGTTGGGAAATAAATTTCAAAATAGGAAAAACTGTCTAACAGTTCTTCAAGAAAAGGGAAGAAGAGGAAGAAACAGTTTAGTAAAAAGCACAGTATTTAGGCCAAGCACAGTGGCTCATGCCTGTAATCCCAACACTCTGGAAGGTCAAGAGTTCAAGACCAGCCTGGCCAACACAGTGAAACCCCGATTCTACTAAAAACACAAAAATTAGCCAGGTGTAATGGCATACACCTGTAACCCCAGCTACTCAGACAAAACAATCACTGGAACCCGGGAGGTGGAGGTTGTAGTGAGCTAAGATTGCCCCACTGCACTCCAGCCCTGGGTGACAGAGTAAGATTCCGACATACACACACACACACACACACACACACACACACACACACAGAGTACATTACTAGATATATTTAAGCAGAGGATAATGTAGAAAAGATTACTGCAGTGGATAAAGTCAGGCCACATCACTAAGATTCCTTCAACCTCTGAAAGCAAATGGCTAGAAACAAACACGGTCAATTTCTACTTAATAACAGACTGTCTTTTCTAATAGAATTACATAAAACACTGGCTCTTTGTATGGGCTCCCTGTATTTACATACCATGCGGACTAACAGGCTAGGGAGAAAGGGGACAGAGGTGGTGGTCATAAACTGAAGCTCAACGGACATCAAGGATGCTAAGGAAGGAGCTCCTACATGATGTGAGAGGATATACTCTGGACTCTCAGGATTTCAAAGGTTAATTCCAAGTCGAAAATGTGTAACTCCAAGCACACAAACCAGATTTCAGCTAAGCCATCCATATTTATAACAGCTAAACTCAAAAGATCGAAAAAGCAGAAAATAGCCATGGTACAAGTTAAATTTAAAACCTACAGTCATAAAACAGATTTTGTTTTTTGATTTTTGTTTTTTGAGACAGGGTCTCACTCTGTCACTGAGGCTGGAGTACATTGGCACTATCACAGGTTACTGCACCTAGTCTTCCCTGGCTCAAGCAATCCTCCCACCTCAGCCTCCCAAGTAGCTGGGACTACAGGAACACACCACCACGTCTGGCTAATTTTTGTATTTTTTGTAGAGGCGGGATTTCACCATGTCACCCGGTCTGGTCTTGAACTCCTGGACTCAAGCAATCCACCCAGCTTGGGCTCCCAAAGCACTGGGATTACAGGCGTGAGCTACCCAGCCAGGCAAGAAATACCAGGTTTTAATGAGCCTCATAAGAAAGCTCAAATAATAACAAACAGGAACGGGGACTTACGTACTAATTTAAACAGAGATATCAACACTCACCATCTGAAGATGTTGTCCGCTTAGTAGTCTCTGCCCAGGCAGGTACTCCTCCCATGGCATGTTGGAATCTAAGCAAAAATATTTGAAAAGTAAATTTATGGCAACCACTACATGTCCATAAAGCTTGACACATTTAAAGCATATAGGTTGGATCACCCTTGAGAATATGTATGGACTCTCTTTCAAAGAAGTTAACTATCTTTAAGAACAGAAGTTATCTTTACTCACACAGAACAGTCCCAACCTGCCTATATTGGAAACTTCCATGAACCTCTGCCCACTTAAACTAGTCCTGGATACATATTTTTTGTTAATTATTTTCATCTAGTTACATGGTTGTCTTATTTGTTCATATCAACACACCCCAGATACCAGGACTATGTAAAGAAGTCTCTGTGGTTTATGCCACAGTACACAGACTACACACTAGAACACGTCTGAAAGACACTGACCAGATTGGTAAGAATATACAAAACCTCATTATATATCATCTGAATAAAACAGAAGTACTTCACTCTGGCAAAAGTAAGCTTTAATAGAAGCATGATAGCTCTGTTCTTAAGAACTGGTACCTGGAAGTGGGCAAAGAGTTGTTTTAATTTTTTGATGCAGAAGTACAGACTAGCTCACTAAGCTAAGCGCACTAGCCATAAACAACTAGAAACCTGGACAAAACATATGAAACAACTTTTTTCGGAAACTGGATGACAGCATAGGACTATGATCCCTCAGGGAAGGGAAATAAGCAAGATGAACCCCATCACCACCACGAAATTTCCCCTAACAGCGTTTATAAAACCCTGGCACAAAGCTGAGAAAAAGATCAGACTTGAAAGAGACTGACACAATTGGACTTTCTCATCTTAAGATACTCCTCACCAAAATATGTCATTGAATTCTAACCAAGACTTTAAGCCCAACTTAAGAGGAATTACAGATGACAGAACAAGTTAAACAACACAAAGAAAAAATAATCAGATTGAGGGAAGAGGAAATGCGAAGTGACTAATTAATGGAGAGTTTTCTTTCGAGGTGATAAAAATGTTTTAGAACGAAAAAAAAAAAACCAAAAAAAATGTTTTAGAACTAGACTGAAGAGGTGGTGGCACAACATTCTAAATATACTAAATGCCACCAAATTTACACTTTAAAATGGCTAACACTGTTATGTGAATTTCACCTCAATAAAAAAAAGGAATCTTAAAATTTCAGAATGTGGGATATTCTACAACAGGTCTGAACACTTAAAAGATAGGTAATGGCTGAGCACAGTAGTACACGTCTGGATTCCCAGCAGTTTGGGAAGCCAAGAAGGGCAGACTGCTTGAGCCCAGTTCAAGGCCAGCCTGGGCAACATGGCAAAAAACCTCATCTCTACAAAAAAATACAAAAATTACCTGGGCATGATGGTATGCACCTGTAGTCCCAGCTACTCAGGAGGCTGAGGTGGGAGGATTTCTTGAGCCCAGGAGCTCAAGACCAGCCTGAGCAATGGAGTGCAACCCCGTTTCTACAAAAAAATTTTAAAAATTAAGGTGGTAAATGCCTGTAGTCCCAGCTATGGGGAGCCCAGGAGGTAGAGGTTACAATGAGCCATGACAGCACCACTCCATTTCAGCCTGGGTGACAGAGTGAGACCCTACCTCAAAAAAAATAAATAAATTTAAGGGACATAAAATCCAAATAAAATGTATGCACCTTACAACAATTAGAGAAACTAACATGGACTAGCCATAAACTATTAATTTTAGGTATGACAATAGTATTGTGAATATGAAGAAAAACATCCTTAATCTAAGGAGATGCACATTGACAAATTTATAGGTTAAGTGTCCCATTATCTGTACCTTACTCTCAAATACATTGGGAAAGCACACACATCCCCCAAATATATATAGCAAATATAACAAAATGTTAAAAACCATTGAACCCAGGTGGCAGCCATTTAAATTTTTGAAAATGTTCATATTATAAAATTATGATTAACCACATGCAAATGAACAAGCAAGTAAGCAATATCATCACTGATTATATTTGAGTGGTAAGATTATAATTTTTTTCCAAATTTTCTTTGTGTTTGTGCTTTGTCCCCTCTCCTCTAAAACTACAGAAATTCAGTCACTGCCCCCAATAGTAATCCTCTGTTTCAAAATGGAAAACTACACAAGAAGCAGTTACAGTTAATGACTAGGCATTGGTTATACACACCTCTTGGTAAATCATACGAAAAAAGACACTTACTCTTCTTTAAGTCTCTTTTTAAGGTTGTCTTTCGAAAGTTTACTTTCGCTAGCATTTTTCATCATATCTTTCCGAAACCGATTGTTCATCATGTCAACCCTACAAAACCAGAACAGCATATTTTTAAATAACTTTTAAACAGTTAATATAAATAGCTGCTGCTTTTAGCACCTGGAGAAAAATGTTTAATGAAACGATGTAAGTCAAGGTTTTTAAGATGTGAACATTTCAAATGCATCTTCTCTGTTCTTCCTAAAACAAAAAAGTAGTCTCCAATATTTCAGATCATCTGGTTTACACTTTGGAGAGCTAGTATTTGAGAAAATTCATCATGACTTATTTACACAAAGTTTATGAAATTATCCAAAATAAATCCCAGGTAAATCGAAGAGTTAAATATATAAAGAGCAAACCTTAGGCCCCGCGTGGTGGCTCACTCCTGTAATCCCAGCACTTTGGGAGGCTGAGGCGGGCAGATCACGAGGTCAAGAGATCGAGACCATCCTGGCCAACATGGTGAAACCCACCTCTACTAAAAATACAGAAATTGGCTGGACTTGGTGGCACACACCTGTAATCCCAGCTACTCAGGAGGCCGAGGCAGAAGAACCACTTGAACCCGGGAGGTGGAGGTTGAAATGAGCCCAGATTGTGCCACTGCACTCCAGCCTGGGCAAAAAAGTGAGACTGTCTCAAAAAAAGAAACAAAACAAAACAAAACAAAAGCCAGGCATACCGGCTCATGCCTGCAATCCCAGCACTTTGGGAGTCAGAAATGGGCGGATCACTGAAAGTCGGGAGCTCCAGACCAGCCTGGCCAACGTGGTGGAATCCCGTCTCTACTAAAAATACAAAATTAGTCCAGCGTGGTGGCAGGAGCCTATAATCCCATCGACTCGGGAGGCTGAGGCAGGTGAATCGCCTGAACCTGGGAAGCAGAGGTTGCAGTGAGCCAAGATCATGCCACTGTACTCTAGCCCAGGCAAGAAGAGCGAAACTCAGTCTCAAAAAAAAAAAAGAGCAAACTTTGAAATACTATGAAGTAAAAATACAGGCAAACATTTGTCTCTCTCTGATAAAGAACGACTTACTATTAAAAACAGCAGTAAAAATAATGAAGGAAAAGATTCACAGATTTGACTACATACAAATTTAAAACTTCTATGCACAGAAAGCTGGGGAAAACCTACAATAAATCTAATATATAAAGGTTTGAAATTCTCAATATGTCAGGAACTAACATACCAAGATTATTTAAAAAGTATCCAACAGACAAAGACATAATAAAGAATATTTATAAGAAATGAGGCCAGGCATGGTGGCTCATGTTTGTAACCCCAGCACTTTAGGAGGCCGAAGCAAGCAGGTCACTTGAGGTCAACAGTTCAAGATCAGTGTGGCCAACATGGTAAAACCCTGTCTCTACTAAAAATACAAAAATTAGCTGAGCATGGTGGCATGTTCCTGTCGTCCCAGCTACCTGGGAGGCTGAAGCAGGAGAATCGCTTGAACCTGTTAGGTGGAGGTTGCAGTGAGCCAAAATCGCGCCACTGAACTCCAGCCTGGATGAAAGGATTAGAGTCTCGAAAAAAAAAAAAAAATGACAATGACTAAACACAGAAACATTTTCCCAAAACAAATTAGGTAGAGATACTACCCACGACCAAACTGACAAAGTCTGAAAAAAAACAAATAAACCATTGCATCTAAGAATGGACTGAGGCCGGGCACGGTGGCTCACGCTTGTAATCCCAGCACTCTGGGAGGCCGAGATGGGCAGATCACGAGGTCAGGAGATCAAGACCATCCTGGCTAACACGGTGAAACCCCGTCTCTACCAAAAATATAAAAAATTAGCCAGGTGTGGTGGCGGGCACCTGTAGTCCAAGCTACTGGGGAGGCGAGGCAGGAGAATGGCATGAACCCAGGAGACGGAGCTTGCAGTGAGCCGAGATCGCGCCACTGCACTCCAGCCTGGGTAACAGAGCAAGACTCTGTCTCGAAAAAAAAAAAAAAGGAATGAACTGAAACTGACACCTTTCAATGGGAACGCAAACTGGCAGAACCTCAAAGCATGCAGTCTGGCAGTACTTAACAACAGCCTTAAAAATAACTGT
>NW_012106363.1:2410963-2413161 GCF_000951045.1 Mandrillus leucophaeus
AGCTCAAGACCAGCCTGGCCAACACAGCAAAACTCTGTCTCTACTAAAAATACAAAAATTAGCCAGGCATGGTGGCACACACCTGTAGTCCCAGCTACTCGGGAGGCTGAGGCAGGAGAATCACTTGAATCTGGCAGGCAGAGGTTGCAGTAAGCGAAGATTGCATCACTGCACTCCAGCCTAGGTGAAACAGCAAAAGAAGACTCAAAAAAAGTCTCAAAAAAAGTAATTTTTTAAAAAAAGGTAAAAAGAAAATCTACCCAACAACAGCCATGTAAATTATGGTCAGTTCACATAATGGACTACAACAGAGCCATTTTAAAATGTCTATTTTTTTTTTTAAGTAGGGAGAAATGCTTACAAACAACTTTATGTAGAAACTTTATGTAGAAAAAAGCAAAATGTTATATCAAGCATACAGTACATTCTCATCTATGACAGTTCCTATGGTGTGAGCTACCTTCTTTTTAGCCTTTACTCAGTTTCAGGCACTGTGCTAGAAGTTCTACATGTACTATTTCATTTAATCCCAACAAACTTCTGATGTAGTTACTATCACTGTGCCCATTTCACAAAGGAAAAAATGTAGGTTCCAAACTGCCCATGGTCAATTAGAAACCGGCCAAATGAGGAGGCAAATTGAGACCTGACTTCAAACACTGTATTCTCTTAGCTATTGTATACAGCAAAGAGGAGACTGAGACAGAAGTATGACAACATGCTAACAGCAGTTCTCGCTCGGTGGTGGGATTAGGAACCATGGAAGATCTTTTCTATATTTTCAAGTGTTTTTCAAATCTTCCCTTAATCACAAATTGGTAAAAAGAATGACTTTTAAATCTGCAAAATAACTTTTTTAAATGTCCAGAGGGATTCAGAAGAAAAGTCAGGCAACTTACATTTCCTCATCTTCATCATCTTCATCCACCCAAACTGGCTTCTTTTGAGGTGGAAAATTACCTTTTGCTTCATTCTCCACTTCTGAGTCACCCGAGTCTTCATGTCCTTGAACCTACAGCAGACAAAACACCCTCAAGCACTGAGATTTTCCTATTCCATGACTGCAGACACATAGGCCTTATACCCAAATGGCTCACAGAATGTTTTCTCTACCACTCGCCGATGAAATAATGGGACAGAATGCTACCACTGCAAATGCTGGAGGCAGAGGCAGAAAATGGAGAAACCAGAGAATGGCACCACCAGCTGGACAGGTGAGGCAAGATGGAACAGCCGAGGAGAAAAAGTCAACACTCAACACGCAGAAAGGAAAACACCAAGCAAGACAAGAACAAAAGGTGAGTCTGCAGAAGAAACAAGGAGAAATGTCAGAACTACAGAAATTACAGGACCGGAGGCAAACTAGAGTCAAAGATATCTCCATTTTCCTAACCTGTTTTTGACCCCCTACCTCCTTAAGAAACTTTATACCAGCAGAGTGCAGTGCCTCATGCCTGTAATTCCAACACTTTCGGAGGTCAAGGTGGGAGGACTGCTTGGACCCAGGAGTTCGAGTCCAGCCTGGGCAACATAGGGAGACCTCGTCTCTACAAAAAAATTTTTTTAATTAGCTTGGTGTGGTGGTGTGCACCTGTGGCCCCAGCTAGCTACTTGGGAGGCAGAGACAGGAGGATCACCTGAGCCTAGGAGGATGAAGCTGCCTTCTGAGCTTAAAGTGCTCGGAGAATTGTGCAGGTGTAACTTATCTGTGACCAATAGGAAGAGCAACCAGTTACTATTAGCAAAAGGGAACTGGAAGACTAATAGGTGTCGCTGCACTCCAATCTGGGTAACAGGGTGAGACTGTATCTCTAAATAAGAAAATAATAAATACATTTATACCATCAAATCTAAATTATATTATAAATGTATACCATAAAGTTTACACTATGAAATCTAAATCTAGGCCAGGCGCAGTGGATCACACTTGTAGTCCCAGCACTTTGGGAGGCCGAGGCGGGCAGATCATGAGGTCAGGAGTTTGAGACCAGCCTGGCCAACATGGTGAAACCCTGTCTCTACTAAAGATACCAAAAAAAAAAAAAAAATTAGCCAGGCGTGGTGGCACACACCTGTAATCCCAGCTACTTGGGAGGCAGGAGAATTGCTCGAACCTGGGAGGTGGAGGTTGCAGTGAGCCGAGATGGGGCCACTGCACTCCAGCCTGGGCAACAGGGCGAGACTCCGTTTCAAAAAAA
>NW_012106363.1:2413211-2414121 GCF_000951045.1 Mandrillus leucophaeus
AAAAAAAAAAAAAAAACCAAACCACACAGAATAGGTTGAAAATATTTAAAATACATATTACTAATAATCCAGAAAGGACGACTGGAACAGAAACAATACTTGAAGACAGGTGAGAATTTCCAAAACTTACAGAAGACATCAAGCCAGTTCAAAAGTACTATGAAGTCTAAGCAAAATACAAAGCAAGCTAAAATGATGGGGGGAGGGGATAAACAAAGAGCAACACAATAAAACAACTCATAATATTAATAAATTGCCATTGATTTTTGGAAGTGTGGTTATGTTCAAAAGCGAGAATTTTCTTACAAAGAAACTCAGTAAATATGTACAGATAAAAATTACACACTGGAGATAATTGTGAAGCTGAGTGCTAGTCACCATTCTGTCAACAATAAGTATACCTTCAAGTCACTATCTCTTTGAACCTCTCTGATGTACAAAATGAATGTATTAGACAAGCATATCCCAGACTGTAGTAGACTGACTAATTGCTGACTTAATCCACTTCCTTTTTCTCCTGTTTACAAAGCCAAACTACACTTCCTAGGATCCTCTCAGTTAGTGTGGCCTTATGACTGAGTTCCAGCCAACAAAATGTAGGCAAAAGTATCCTGTACCGGCCAGGCGCAGTGGCTCAAGCCTGTAATCCCAGCACTTTGGGAGGCCGAGACGGGCGGATCACGAGGTCAGGAGATCCACACCATCCTGGCTAATACGGTGAAACCCCGTCTCTACTAAAATATACAAAAAACTAGCTGGGCGAGGTGGCAGGCGCCTGCAGGCCCAGCTACTCAGGAGGCTGAGTGAGGCAGGAGAATGGCATAAACCCGGGAGGCGGAGCTTGCAGTGAGCTGAGATCTGGCCACTGCACTCCAGCCTAGGCGACAGAGCGAGACTCCGTCTCAAAAAA
>NW_012106363.1:2417941-2420355 GCF_000951045.1 Mandrillus leucophaeus
CACTAGCCATAAACAACTAGAAACCTGGACAAAACATATGAAACAACTTTTTTCGGAAACTGGATGACAGCATAGGACTATGATCCCTCAGGGAAGGGAAATAAGCAAGATGAACCCCATCACCACCACGAAATTTCCCCTAACAGCGTTTATAAAACCCTGGCACAAAGCTGAGAAAAAGATCAGACTTGAAAGAGACTGACACAATTGGACTTTCAGGGGCAGTGTACAGTACACATCATCTTAAGATACTCCTCACCAAAATATGTCATTGAATTCTAACCAAGACTTTAAGCCCAACTTAAGAGGAATTACAGATGACAGAACAAGTTAAACAACACAAAGAAAAAATAATCAGATTGAGGGAAGAGGAAATGCGAAGTGACTAATTAATGGAGAGTTTTCTTTCGAGGTGATAAAAATGTTTTAGAACGAAAAAAAAAAAAACCAAAAAAAATGTTTTAGAACTAGACTGAAGAGGTGGTGGCACAACATTCTAAATATACTAAATGCCACCAAATTTACACTTTAAAATGGCTAACACTGTTATGTGAATTTCACCTCAATAAAAAAAAGGAATCTTAAAATTTCAGAATGTGGGATATTCTACAACAGGTCTGAACACTTAAAAGATAGGTAATGGCTGAGCACAGTAGTACACGTCTGGATTCCCAGCAGTTTGGGAAGCCAAGCAGGGCAGACTGCTTGAGCCCAGTTCAAGGCCAGCCTGGGCAACATGGCAAAAAACCTCATCTCTACAAAAAAATACAAAAATTACCTGGGCATGGTGGTATGCACCTGTAGTCCCAGCTACTCAGGAGGCTGAGGTGGGAGGATTTCTTGAGCCCAGGAGCTCAAGACCAGCCTGAGCAATGGAGTGCAACCCCGTTTCTACAAAAAAATTTTAAAAATTAAGGTGGTAAATGCCTGTAGTCCCAGCTATGGGGAGCCCAGGAGGTAGAGGTTACAATGAGCCATGACAGCACCACTCCATTTCAGCCTGGGTGACAGAGTGAGACCCTACCTCAAAAAAAATAAATAAATTTAAGGGACATAAAATCCAAATAAAATGTATGCACCTTACAACAATTAGAGAAACTAACATGGACTAGCCATAAACTATTAATTTTAGGTATGACAATAGTATTGTGAATATGAAGAAAAACATCCTTAATCTAAGGAGATGCACATTGACAAATTTATAGGTTAAGTGTCCCATTATCTGTACCTTACTCTCAAATACATTGGGAAAGCACACACATCCCCCAAATATATATAGCAAATATAACAAAATGTTAAAAACCATTGAACCCAGGTGGCAGCCATTTAAATTTTTGAAAATGTTCATATTATAAAATTATGATTAACCACATGCAAATGAACAAGCAAGTAAGCAATATCATCACTGATTATATTTGAGTGGTAAGATTATAATTTTTTTCCAAATTTTCTTTGTGTTTGTGCTTTGTCCCCTCTCCTCTAAAACTACAGAAATTCAGTCACTGCCCCCAATAGTAATCCTCTGTTTCAAAATGGAAAACTACACAAGAAGCAGTTACAGTTAATGACTAGGCATTGGTTATACACACCTCTTGGTAAATCATACGAAAAAAGACACTTACTCTTCTTTAAGTCTCTTTTTAAGGTTGTCTTTCGAAAGTTTACTTTCGCTAGCATTTTTCATCATATCTTTCCGAAACCGATTGTTCATCATGTCAACCCTACAAAACCAGAACAGCATATTTTTAAATAACTTTTAAACAGTTAATATAAATAGCTGCTGCTTTTAGCACCTGGAGAAAAATGTTTAATGAAACGATGTAAGTCAAGGTTTTTAAGATGTGAACATTTCAAATGCATCTTCTCTGTTCTTCCTAAAACAAAAAAGTAGTCTCCAATATTTCAGATCATCTGGTTTACACTTTGGAGAGCTAGTATTTGAGAAAATTCATCATGACTTATTTACACAAAGTTTATGAAATTATCCAAAATAAATCCCAGGTAAATCGAAGAGTTAAATATATAAAGAGCAAACCTTAGGCCCCGCGTGGTGGCTCACTCCTGTAATCCCAGCACTTTGGGAGGCTGAGGCGGGCAGATCACGAGGTCAAGAGATCGAGACCATCCTGGCCAACATGGTGAAACCCACCTCTACTAAAAATACAGAAATTGGCTGGACTTGGTGGCACACACCTGTAATCCCAGCTACTCAGGAGGCCGAGGCAGAAGAACCACTTGAACCCGGGAGGCGGAGGTTGAAATGAGCCCAGATTGTGCCACTGCACTCCAGCCTGGGCAAAAAAGTGAGACTGTCTCAAAAAAAGAAACAAAACAAAACAAAACAAAAGCCAGGCATACCGGCTCATGCCTGCAATCCCAGCACTTTGGGAGTCAGAAATGGGCGGATCACTGAA
>NW_012106363.1:2425845-2426918 GCF_000951045.1 Mandrillus leucophaeus
AAAAAAAAAAAACAAAAAAAAAACAACAAAAAAAAAACCCTAAACCATAGAATACCCCTTGAAGTGAGTTTGAGCTTCCCAAAACCACAGGACAGAAATGTCCAAGTGGTTTCTACTTGCTCTACTACCAGTCTAATAAACAGACTTCAAACCCAACAGCTCCCACCTCAGTACACTCTTCCTTTTCCAGACGACAAAACTGTCACAAAGTTCAGTTTCCAGTAGCAGTTCTGTACTTCCCAAATAGATTGCTGCCACTTCTCCCACAAGCACCCGAAGAAGGCTCTGGTAAGCAGCTGACATTAGATGGGTCAGCATTTGTGTAAGAAACATGGACTGGGTAATTTTCGGTGCGCTTTCCTCTGCCCCCTATCTAAAATTTCACAGGCCTCCTCTAGACACGCTCATCTCCCTTTACCGTATGTCCTTTTTTCTCTTCAGCACTTGTCACCAACAAACCTGAAGTTTACCGGTTTATCTCATCTATCTTGTCTCTGCCACTAGCATACAAGCTCCAAGAGGCAGGAATTTTTGTCAGTTTTGTCCATTGCTGCGTCTCCTCCAGTGCCTAGAACAATGTCTGGGACTCTCTCAAGAAAAGCCTGGTATAGAATCAAATGGATAGCAAAATGTGTGCAAAAAGTATGATGAATCACGCAGGGTTTGCCATTGCCAGAAAGGGTATCTGGCAACCAACAGGTTCACCAATATTTGCTAAATGAACGAAATTCACGATCATTCTCAAAACCCTGTGGGTCTCACAGTCACATGGGGAGATAGTTACAACGCAGATGCCCAGGCCCGTGCCCACGAATTGATTCCATCAACGAAATGGAATTCCTAGATCACAAGGAATTGAGGCAGGTGATCAAAAGACCACATTGTTTGGGGAGAGGCTAGCGGAGCCGAGCAGCGGCGATAGATGCTCACTACCACAGTTCGCAAAGCAGATACCCGAGCAGCGGCGCCTCCGGGGGCGGAGAAAGGCGCGGTCCCCGCCCTCCAGACACTTTCAGTCTGGAGCAGGGAGGCGAGGGACCCGCAGCTGCGACCCTCGGCGCCCGCGTTCTCAG
>NW_012106363.1:2427193-2432761 GCF_000951045.1 Mandrillus leucophaeus
CATACACCAGTACTTATCCCTGGCTGGTTGAGACAGGTCAGTTGAAACTATTGTCACTGGGTTTTCTTTAACATTCTCCTTCATTTGGTGAGCTGGCCGGCGGTTTCCGCTGGGATGAAGGGGCAGGCTTTTGGGGAGGCCGGCCTGGCCCTGCTCCGGCTTTCCAGCCCGGCCTCGTTCCGGGCTTCCGTTTCGGCTTCGCTCCGGTTTTCCGGTCCAGTTTCATTCGTCTCCTCCGTTCCGGCGGCATCGTTAGGTTTGAGGAGAAACGCAGGCGCTCACGTGGAACCTCGCTGCGCATGCGCCCAGGCACCTCCCTGGCCGCCGCCGCCGAAGCCCCTGGGGCCGGAAGGAGCCTGCGCAGCCTCTTGCCACGTGACCAGCACTCCCTCCCTCTACGTAACTCTCACTCCCCTACCCAGCCCCGCCCCGTGTGGGAGTTCCTCCGGGAGGGCCAATCTTCCGGGTGTAGGGGGAAGCGGCGTGACTGGAGTGGAAAATTTTTCCAACACAACTTCGCAGCTGCAACATATTGAAAGGAGCGCAAGAAAGCCCGAGTATACACTCGGACAGCTGAATGAAACTTCTGCTTTTCCTGTTGACTTTAACCAGTGGATTTAACACAAGCCCCAATGCGCTTTCCACCTCTCGTCTTGGTACGGTCCTTGGAGTACGGAGCCTGCAGAGGGTCCCACGCTGGAAGCGAGTGAGGAGGGTATGTAGGGAAGTGGGCCAATCGGGGCGCGGGTCACGGCGCAGGCGCGCTGGGGAGGGAGGGCTATGCTAATGTTGTTGATATCCTGGGGCCACCCGAGTTAAAGGGGGGAAATCCGGGGGCTGCCGCAGCCGCCACCGGTCTGGGCCCAGCCGGGGGCTCCCTGTAGTCGCCGCAGTCCCGGGGAGAGGCACCTGCCCCCAGCCCGGGGAGGGGGCGCCGCGGGCTCGGGGAGCACGGACAACCCCTACCCATGAGGCCCTGATGGAAAACACAAAGGATCTGGTGAGAGCCGAGCGCGGCAGCCGCTTTGTGTGCCAGGTGGGGGGGACGCCTGCAGCTCCCCGACCCCAGGAACCCCGCAGCTCCCTGACCCTGCTCCCTGGCCTGCTTCTCCATCCCACGCCCCCTCAATCTCCGGAGCCCCCCCTCCCCCTTCCAGCCGTTAAACGATTCAGGGGTTCCCCTCCCCCCACCCCATCAGCCCTGGACTCGTTGGGGTTCTCTCCATCTCCTCCACCCTCTGGAAGAAAAATTCGAGAAGAAAGTTTTTCTCTGCGTCCTGCCCCCGCCCCCTGCTCTGGCTAGGGGGGAAAGGCTGGATCCGAGACTTTTCCTTTTTTAGCCACTGAGGGTGGGAGAGTGGAGTAGTCCTCTCTTCTTCGCGGGGAGGGGGAGCATAGTTTTGGTGCTTTGCAGGGGTAGGTGTCTGTCCGCCTTGAGGCCAGTGCCGCGAGGCGGTTTGCACGTGGAGGTGGAAATATTGAAAGGGGGCGGGGTGGGCACGTGCGGGAGAGGTGGGAGTGGTGTTTGGGAAGCAGCCTCCAAGGCTGCGTATTTAAAAGGGTTTCAAGTCAGTGGGCTTCTATGACCATTGCGTTCTCCTTTGTGAAATAAGAATCCTAACATTTCAGAGTCGGAAGAGACATTAGAGGTCATCTAAAGCAGCCGTCCCCTCTGCAGCCTCTCTGACAAGTGGTAGGTAGTCTGACCCCTGCTTAAACCCCTAAAAGCACTGAGCGCTCACTACTGCCCTGGAAAGCCCATTTTTCAGTAGTTCTAATTGTTGTCTGCCTACCCTTGTTAGACCCTTCAGTCTCTCATTCATGTCCTGGTTAAGTTGCTCCTTTTTTTACTTCTCAAATTTTCTCTCACATCCTCCTCACCCACCCACTGCTCATTGGCCTATATTTTGTGTGCCAGGAAAGAACAGCAGGGAAGTGGAGGAAGGGGGGGTTGAGAGATAGTGAGGGCCAGCCGAAAACTTTGCTGGGTCAGTGTCAAGTGTGCTGTCTTATATGCCTGAAGGTGTTTTTTCTACAGGAAGCTAAATAATTACAATATGGGAATTTCATGCCTGTTTTCTCTCACGAGTGCATCTTTTTGAAGTTAGAAATTTCAGCGTCATCTCCGTGGTTCTTGTATCGCAAAACACATTTGCGGATTACCTAAATCACTTCTAAGGATGTCTAAAACTGTTAGGGATGGTACTGAAGCATCACCTGGTAGAGGGATGATTAGATGATTACCGCCCCCACCCATTTGACCTGTGTTCCTCGGGAGCTAGTCTTTCCTCCAGGAGTCCCTCTTCCAAATGCTTTTACTCCTTTTTTTTTTTTTTTTTTTTTTTAAAGTAACTATCTTTTATGAGATTTGAAATTTATGGACCATTTTAATACTTGTTTAGAGTTTACAATATTTTTAATTCTCCTTATACTAGCATACACCAGTACTTATCCCTGGCTGGTTGAGACAGGTCAGTTGAAACTATTGTCACTGGGTTTTCTTTAACATTCTCCTTCATTTGGTGAGCTGTGCTACCTCCAAAAGTAGTTTTGTTGGCCTAAGAGTCTTGGATGTGCCTGTTTCTCCCTAATATGGTGAAGTGGGGGGTCAAGACATAACAGATATAATGTAGAAATAATGCATCTGATTTAAAAGCCAGCAAATAAATTTCACCTTAAGCCCCAGTCTCCTATTTAAAAGGTTAGACTCAATTTTTCTTTCCTCCTTTTATAACTTAGAGACTATTGCTTTGCTCTTGTGTACTTAGACGGTTATTTTATTTTTCGTTTGTTTACCTCAACACCAAAGAGTGTTTAGAAGGAAAATAGCTGTGCTTTTTTTTTTTTTTGCATCACCTCCTTCTCTGAATAACAAGTAGCTTCTATCTAGAACCCCATACTGAATGCTTGTAAGTACCTTGCAAATTATGGTAACATCTGTCTTGAATAAGTATTTGTTCATAGTGCCTTATGTTGTTGCGTCATGTTTTTTAACCATCCAATTTCTAACTTTCTGTAACGTTTGACATAAAATATTTCCTCTAAATCTACTCACTAGAATTCAGCTTGTGAAAAAAGAATCAATAGAGCTGTAATAATAGTATTTTTAACATTTCAGTTAATAAGGAGTTCCAGGTTGTTTTCCTGCGTACTTTAAACATGAACTGTCATGACTTAAGTTGACTGACTTTGGAGACATTTGCATTCTAAACATACTAGACAGGAACAACTGGTTTTATTTTTAAGACACTGCCATATTCTTTAAAGCTGATTATATGTTGACCTTATTATCTAAATCTTTCTAGATGTTTTAGTGCTTCTTTTAGTCCCTCAAATTATGTTGAAAATTGAAACACTTTAAATTGTTTTCAAACATAACAGTGGTCAAAGGAAAATATAGTTTAAAAGTGAAAACATATTAGTATAAATACTAAAGCACTGAATTACTAAAAGCCAAGAGTGCTCAGTAGTCTGAGTAACCACATTCGAAAATTAGACAGACAAGTGACATTCTTTGGGTTGCTCTTTGTTTCTCAGCTTTTCATCTTTAAAATGTTTGCTAAATAAGATATAACCTTTCACACTTATGTATCATTAGTCTGAGGGTTTCAAAATTCAAGAAAGAGAATAAAACCATCAGGACAATAAAAGAGAAAGGACTTACAATAGTTAAAACAAGCTAAGATGTGTCTTCTAACACCACAGTATTCTTAACTGTCCAAGATGACTTTTGAATTTATGCAAAAATTGCAGATAGATTTAATCATTATTTTTTAATAAACCTTGTCTTAAAGATTTTTTTTACCCGCAAATTTAGAATTTCTCTTCTTGCTTTGCTGGAACCCATGATAAAAGGTGAAAAGGGAAATAATTCCTATTTGAACAAACCCTGAGTATAAGATAGGATGAAGTAATACAGTAGGAAGGGTGCTGGCAGTGAGGTTAATGTCACAATTCTACCACTGATGAGCTCTATGGCCCTTGTTGGACAAGATCCTGTGCCTCTGTTTTCTCATGGCAGTTGAAGGGTTGGTGTAGTATCAGCATAATCCAATAGAAATTTCTGCAGGATGGATATTTCCTAAATCTTTGCTCTCCAGTTATGGTAGCTACTAGCCACATGTGGCTGTTGAGCACTTGAAATGTAACTGGTGGAACTAAAAATTGAAGAACTCAATTTTTAATTTTGCTGTTTTAATGAATGTAAATTTAAGTAGCCAAATGTGTGGCATACTGGACATACAGACATAGTACAGTGTTTTCTAAGCATAACTAATCATTAGAATTACTTCTTGGAGACTCTTGTGAAAATATAAAACCTCTCTCATTTAACTTATTTAGTAGATATGCAGTGGGTCCTGGGAATGGGTTTTTAATGTATATCCCAGAAAGTTTATCAGATTGGTTAGGGAAACACTCCATTAGGAGATTTCTGAGGTCCCTTCGAGTTCTCACTTTAGCACTGATAATTTAGAATTTAGTGCAATAGAAGTGAGCTCTGGACAAAGTCGGCAAGGCAGCTCTCTGAACTGCAATTTTAGGAAAGTTGCGTAACCTCGTTGAAAGCTTCACTTTCCTCATCTGAAATACGGGGTGAACATCAGCCCTTTCTCCTGTAGTTTCTATAAACCTCCACTCAGATGTTATGCCCGCTGTTTAAAAAAATGTAAGCTGCTATAAAAGATGAGACAAGTCATAAGATAAAATGTTAAGATGTGTTCCCAGGCTTTCCTTTTTTTTCCTTTTTCACTGTGTTTAATTCCTACTACTAGTCTGTTAAAACTGATTGTATGCAATACTCATTAGTTTGTTCAACGTTGTGGCCCAATTATTTGGCCACCATTTGCAGTTTAATTGTAGGACGGGAATGTTAAGTCCAATACTTCTTTGTATTTCTGGTGCTAAGCATAATGATTTGTATATATCATTCAATAAATATTGGTTAATATTAGCCAGGTGTAGTGGCTCAAACGCCTGTAATCCCAACACTTTGGGAGCCGAGGGCGGACAGATTGCTTGAGCCCAGGAGTTCAAGATCAGCCTGGGCAACATGGTGAAACCCTGTCTCTACAAAAAAAATAACAAAAATTAGGTGTGGTGGCACACACCTGTAGTCTCAGCTACTCGGTGGCAGAGGTGGGAGGATTGCTTGAGTCTGATGGGAGACCGAGGTTGAAGTGAGCCATGATTGTACCACTGGACTCCAGCCTGGGCGACAGAATGAGACTCCATCTCAAAAAAAAAAAAAAAAAAAAAAGTTTATCATCATGTATTACTTTAAGACTTCTAAGCTTTCAAATTTGCTAGAGGTTATTTTATATACCAGAGAAGTAGCCCCCTTGTGTATATGTATGTGTTTAACGCAACTTTGTTGTTCAGTGGTTATATATCTTCTGAGCAACCAGTTCCAAATATATTTTTTAAAGGTAGACACCAAGAGAATGTTGTTATTTCAGATCAAGTGTTTTTAGGTTATATCAAATCAATATGACATTGAATAAGCTAAGCTGTTTAATTTATTTTCTCACTTTTTTTTTTTTTTTTTTTTTTTGAGATGGAGTCTTGCTC
>NW_012106363.1:2438656-2441804 GCF_000951045.1 Mandrillus leucophaeus
GCAACCTTCGCCTCCCGGGTTCAAGTGATTCTCCTGCCTCAGCCTCCCTAGTAGCTGGGTCTACAGGTGTCACCACCAGGCCTGGCTGATTTTTGTATTTTTTAGTAGAGACGGAGTTTTACCATATTGGCTAGGCTGGTGTGGAACTCCTGACTTCAAGTGATCCACCCACCTTGGTCTCCCAAAGTGCTAGGATTACAGGTGTGAGCCACCACACCTGGCCTCAGTTTTATTTTGAAGAGCAAAATGTTCAAGAGGCCACATTACCTGAAACATACTTATTTGATGCTTGTTTTCTATGCTTACAGAGGCTAGCTGACAGAACCAGTATTCGAGGGGGAAAAAAGAAAGAAGATTAAAATTTAAAAGGTTTTAAGATAGTCCCATGATTTATATTATTAGTGTTCATGGTTGTTATATGATCTTGGGCAAGTTGCTTAGCCTATTTGGGCCACTGCCTCCTGTAAAATGGGAGTAACACTTATAAGGTTTAATACGCTGCTACAGATTTAAGTGCTGAATGTGCCTGACACATACTAAGCATATTACAAATATTATTATAATAACCATAATAGAGTAGTAACAAAAATAGTCCAACATGGCTGGGTGCAGTGGCTCATGCCTGTAATCCCAGCAGTTTGGGAGGCCGAAGGGGGCGAATCACTTGAGGCTAGGAGTTCGAGATCAGCCTGGACAACATGGCGAAACCCCATCTCTACCAAAAATACAAAAATTACCCAGGTATTGTGGCACACACTGTAATCCCAGCTTCTCAGGAGAGTGAGGCATGAGAATCACTTGAACCTGGGAAACAGAGGTTACCGTAAGCCAACATCATGCCACTGCACTCCATCCTGAACAACAGAGTAAGTCCAATATTAGGTTATTGTAGAATTTACAAATAAACTCCTATAGGACGAAATGTGTTTTAAGAGTTCAACTCATAAATTTAGTTTATTTCTCTACCTATAGAGATTTGTCGATTCTTATAGGTAGAGAAATAAACCAAATTCCAACTGCTCCTTATGCTCATTCCTCTGGGTGTTAAGAGTGGGAGAGGGAAGACTTGACAAATTTACTGAAAGAGGTATGGGAGCATGAAAGCCTTAGACAAGGTACAAAGATCCACTCACAGAAAGAGAAAATCCGAAAGAAGTTCCAAAACATTGATCACAGGTTTGGAGTTTGATAGTTCACAGCTCTGTGTATAGAGAAGAGCTTAACGATAAGCAGTACCAGAATTGGTAGCTTTAAATTATAAGCATTGCCTCATAAGGGAAACATGAAGACTTGGAGACATGGCAGTGAAGAAGGAGGAAGAAGAAAAAATTCTTCAGGAAAAGAAAAAAACTGAACTTAGAGAAGAGGGTGTTCTTGAACTAGCAGCTCTGCCTATGAAACGAACAGAAATAGAAAAGAGCAGGCCACATCCATGCAGAACTATAAGAAAAAACAAACAGGAAATGTGAATCAGCATCTCAACTGATGAAAACTACCCCCATCAAAAACAGCAGGAAAAGGCCGGGCACAGTGGCTCAAGCCTGTAATCCCAGCACTTTGGAAGGCCCAGACGGGCGGATCACGAGATCAGGAGATCGAGACCATCCTGGCTAACACGGTGAAATTCCATCTTTACTAAAAAATACAAAAAAACTAGCCGGGCGAGGTGGCGGGCGCCTGTAGTCCTAGCTACTCGGGAGACTGAGGCAGGAGAATGGCATAAACGCGGGAGGCGGAGCTTGCAGTGAGCCGAGTCGAGATCCGGCCACTGCACTCCAGCCTGGGCGACAGAGTGAGACCCCGTCTCAAAAAAAAAAAAAAAGAAAGTTAATGACTATGCCTTTTAATTCCCTTGTAGATTTCATAGGGACGATGGTTTATCTAGGTGACAATTACAGTAGGACAGTGAAGTTATGTCATGATTTGTGATCTCTTCTTTAATTTTGTCACTATACAAACCTTTTGTTTTATTTTTTATTATAGAAGTGCACCTATAATGTTTAAAAAAAAAATTTTGAAAAGTTAGATTCATCTTCCCATTCTGCTCCCACACTGCTAAAAGTTTAACTGCTCCTAAGGTCTTTCTTAGGGCACATAAAAACAAACATACATATATTGATCTATGTATATGCCAGTGTATATTGTTCCTTTGAATAAAAAGTGAGTCATACTGTGATATATTTTATTATACTATATATGGTGATTTATTTTTTCCACTCAGTATTTTACCTGTTGCTCATCATTCCCCTGCTGATTGTAAGATTGTCTCCAGTTTTTCATTATTATTACATTAGCAAACATCTTTCTACATATTCTTATGTCCTTGTATGTATTACGTATGAGTATTTCTGAAGGACAGATTCCTAAAAATGGAATTACCTTGTCAAAAGGCATAGCCATCTTAAATTTTCATGTGTAATGTCAAATTGCCTTCCAGAAAGATAGTATAAGTTTACCTTCCTACCAAGTGTATATGAGCACTGTTTTTCCCACATATATTTACTGATATCAGATATCATCAATCTCTAAATATATAGCAACTTAATTTTTTAATGTACTATATACTTCATATAAATTAGCTTTTATTTTTATCAAAGTAATACATGCACTTCATAGTACAATAATTAAACAATGCTAAAAGTATTCCAAAAAAATGGTTCCTTGTCCAGTTCAGCTCTGATGAGATAACTACTTTCATTCTTTTAGCTTTTTCATGTAGTATCTATCTCTCTAATTCTAAAGTTTAGGCTTATTTATTTAGTGTATTAATTTTAGACATTAGTGATTTTATAGTAGACAGGGAGTTAGCATAACCCAAATATAAAGCAAGGTTTACATACCTACAGTCATCCCATCTTCCTATATGCAAGACCTTAAATAGTCATCTAATATGATTTGCAGTTTTTCGGAGGTGTGTTTTTTTTTGAGACAGAGTCTCAGTCTGTCGCCCAGACTGGAGTACAGTGGTGCGATCTCGGCTCTCTGCAACCTTCGCCTCCCGGGTTCAAGTGATTCTCCTGCCTCAGCCTCCCTAGTAGCTGGGTCTACAGGTGTCACCACCAGGCCTGGCTGATTTTTGTATTTTTTAGTAGAGACGGAGTTTTACCATATTGGCTAGGCTGGTGTGGAACTCCTGACTTCAAGTGAT
>NW_012106363.1:2448304-2451897 GCF_000951045.1 Mandrillus leucophaeus
TTTTTTGAGATGGAGTCTTGCTCTGTCGCCCAGGCTGGAGTGCAGTGGCATGATCTCGGCTCACTGCAACCTCCGCCTCCCGGTTCAAGCCATTCTTTTGCCTCAGCCTCCCGAGTAACTGGGACTACTGGCGAGTGCCACCACACCCAGTTCATTTTTGTATTTTTAATAGAGGCAGGTTTTCACCATATTGGCCAGGCTGGTCTCAAACTCCTGACCTCATGATCTGCTCACCTCAGCCTCCCAAAGTGTTGGGATTACAGGTGTGAGCCACCGCGCCTGGCGCGTCTCTATGTTAACATACTAATAAATGATCTTGTTTGATCGTTCAGACCACATTTGCCCTATAGACCCAACTTCAGTATGAATTCTATTATTTGGGGTAGAATTGATAGCTGATAATGATCTCAGGGAACCTCTAGGCTACTGCTTGTTTCAGACTTTATTTTGATATGGTCATCTTACTTTTAATTAGCTTTCCAGATTCGTACTTAAGGATTCATAGCTTTCTTCAGAAGAACTGAAAGTCTATTCATGTGAATTTTTTTATTTTATCATACATCCTTCCTGTGTGGTAAGTGATGTTTTTCTTACTTAGAAGAGAGGGAAACTGAGACCCAAGTAATTGCTACATCCAAAGTCATAACAGTGATAGGACTAGAAGTTGAACCCAAAGAGGTAGAAATTTGTATTTCTTGTACATCAAAGAATGAGTTCCTTTTCTCACTGTTGCTTTAAATCTTAAATATTGTTATGTAGAATATTGTCCTCTCCTGTCATTCTCCTGGGTACTTTTCCATTTCTTTAGGTGGGTTATTCAGAATATTACTGGTTTCGGTTTCCTCTTGATTGTATCATTGACATGAATTTATTCTTGCTTGCACATTGAATTTGTGGGAAATAAAAACCCAGTAATCCCAAATCCTTACCATTTGTGTTCGTCATAACAGTAAGCTTAGAAAGAAGGAAGGCATTTCTCTTTACACTGATGAGTTTTATCACTATGCCAGAATGTGCTTTCATCCTCATACTACAATAGAATGAAAAAGAGGCCTGCAGGAGTTAAATAGCTCTTGAGCTCCTACCAAATTCAGTCATCACAGAGTATGTAGTAATTTCTGTTTTGTACTTGGTGATCTCATGCATACAACATTCAAATATAAGTTTCTAGAAAATACTTGTTCCATAGCTAAATATAAAACTTGGAAAGTAGTTTGAGCCACTGCTCCCAGTGGGTTTGGATAATGAAGAATTGGTTGACTTCTGATGAGTTTATTCATATCTGATGAGTTTATTCATACCTGATGAGTTTATTCATATTGAAATTATACTGTTATTAATATTACTTGGCTGCATATTTATTGACATCTGCATTTAAGATTTCAAGTGTTTTCTGTCATTTCTCCCAGAGATGTTTAGTTTTGTTGTAACTTTTGTTTGATTATACCAATAAGTTAATGACTATGGGCCGGGCACGGTGGCTCAAGCCTGTAATCCCAGCACTTTGGGAGGCCGAGATGGGCGGATCACGAGGTCAGGAGATCGAGACCATCCTGGCTAACACGGTGAAACCCCGTCTCTACTAAAAAATACAAAAACCTAGCCGGGCGAGGTGGCGGGCGCCTGTAGTCCTAGCTACTCGGGAGACTGAGGCAGGAGAATGGCATAAACGCGGGAGGCGGAGCTTGCAGTGAGCCGAGTCGAGATCCGGCCACTGCACTCCAGCCTGGGCGACAGAGCGAGACCCCGTCTCAAAAAAAAAAAAAGAAAACAGGAAAAAATTGACACAGTGCTCCAAGTGAAATTAAACATCCTGAAACCAATGTTGAGAGATTGAAAAATGAAATTAAGAAATATTCTGAAACAAATATAAAACTCGGAACAGAAAGGAACAAAAAGCATTAAGAAATGAACACAAAGTAGATTAAACAGAAAAATAGAAGATGAAATGATAACCAGTAATGAAGTTTTAACATTCCCACAGGACAAAATTGACCAAGTTGAAATGGGAGATGGATCCGAAGTTTACTGTATATAATTGGTGTCCTTAAATATTTAAAACTATAATCCAAGAAAACTTTCTGGAAGTGAAAAGAGATCTGAATCTAGACCTCAGAAGTTCATACCAGAAGACACACTTAAAGATACTTCCTAGTAAAGCTGTACGACTGTAAAGATGCAAAGAATTCTCAGGGTCTCCAGGCAAAGACGTGACATAGAGGCAAGAGAATTAATTAGCCCATTGTCAGATTTCTCAAAAGCAACGTAACAAAGCAAGACAGCAGAGCAGCATGAGGAAAGTGACTGCTAGCCAAGGATTTTATATCCAGCTAACTGTTGTTCAGGTATTAAGACTGCAGAACAACAGTTTTAATATGCAAGAACTCAGGAAATACTCTACTTGTTTACCCCTTCTGAGGACACTCGAAAAGGATGACTTTCATCTAAAAGAGATAGTTGGGAAATTTCCTACAAAAAGACTGTGACAATAAGTATTTCAGATATCTTTTTGAACTAAGATTAAAACCAATAGTGGGGACCTAGAGAATAGAGTAGTACATAAATGTTATACGTTCTGACAAAGCAGAAAGAATGCAACTGAAATATAAGAGGATGGGAAAGGGAAAGAAAAGGAAAAACTAAGGCCATGTGTGGTGGCTCACACCTGTAATCCCAGCACTTTGGGAGGCTTAGGTGGGTAGATTACTTGAGCCCAGGAGTTCTAGACCAGCCTGGGCAACATAGTGAGACCCAGTCTCTACAAAAAAAAAAAAAAAAAAAGTTTAGCCAGGCGTGGTGGCTCATGCCTGTAATCCCAGCTACTCAGGAGACTGAAGTAGGAATCTCATTTGAGCCCAGGAGGTCAAGGCTGCAGAGAGCTGTGTTTGCCTAACTGCACTCCAGCCTGGGCAACAGAATGAGACCCTGTCTAGAACTGTTCTTTTCAGAACTAGAATAAGATTAATTACTGTAGTTGAAATAATATGAGGGAGTCAGAGGCTACCATCTAAAACTGAAAGACCAAATAGAAAAGATTAGGTAAGAAAAAAGATACGACATACTATAAAAGCTATTAATATAAAGGTAAGCATATTAGGAGGACTTTCCAAAATACTGAGAGAAATTTTTTAAGGGACAAAGAAAATTATGATGGAATAGGAAAAAAGTGTACAGTACATAATGCACACCCTAATGATAAAATATGTGGAGAATTGAGAGCAAACATAAAGGCCAGGACAAAGATGTACCAGGCAAATAGAAACCCCAAGAATCCAAGACTGGCGATGCTGATAGCAAAGTAGAATTCAAACCAAAAAAAGCATTAAATCAGACAAAAGAGAACAGTTTATAATGGTAGAAACCATGATTCACAACAAAGAATAACAGTTAAATATGTACCAAATAACACAGCAACAATCTGTATAAAGCAAAATCTGTATGAAGTATAAGAAGAAATAAAAAACTAAAATCAGAGGACTTTGACACTTAGCACAAGATGTAGCAGATAAAAAAAGGATATAAAAGATCTAAATAATATAATGCAAATCTTCAAGTATATCCCTAATAATCAAGAATATACTGTTTCCATCCCG
>NW_012106363.1:2451947-2474393 GCF_000951045.1 Mandrillus leucophaeus
CCTGTTACCCAGGCTGGAGTACAGTGGCATGGTCACAGTTCACTGCAGCCTGGACCTCCCCGCCTCAGGTAATCCTCCCTCCTCAGTCTCCCAAGTAGCTGGAACCACAGGTGCACACCACCATGCCCAGCTAATTTTTTCTTTTTGCTTATTGTAGAGACGAAGTCTCTCCATGTTGCCCAGGCTAGTCTCAAACTCTTGGGTTCAAGCAGTCTTCCTGCCTTGGCCTCCCAAAGTGCTGGGATTATAGGCGTGAGCCACCATGCTGGGCCAGAGAGTATGTTCTTTTTAAACACAGAATATTCACAAAAAAATTGTCCATCTATTAGAAAACCATTAGTAGGTCCCATACAAGAAAACAAAAACCCAAAAAGCAAAAGGACATTGCACTTCCGTCTTGAAATTAAGAAACCTTGTATTATGTATTCACAGAAAACCCTGTATAAGAATTTGTGTGGCACCTTTATTCGTAATAAAATCTGGATGAAGAAAGGGTAAGCTGATACATTGACAAATATTACTCAGCAATAAAAAGAAACCCTTTGTACATGTAACATGAATGAATCTCAGAAATACTATGCTGACTGGAAGAAATTAGACACAAAAATATCCATGCGATTTTATGCCATTTATATAAAATCTTAAATATATACAAAATCTAGCCAAAGCTGATAGAACTCGGGATTGGGGAGAGCTTGAGTGGGAAAGGACAGGAAAGAGCTTTCTAGAGTGACAGAAAAGTCCTATATTTGGATAAGTGTTTAACAGCATGCCTTAATTTTAAAACTTTTTAATGGGTAAGAGGGAAACACAAATTGCAAAGTTTCTGGAAAATGTTGATAAGGAAAATACTACATAATACTACCTACCAGAATCTGTGGAATACATTTAAAGCAGTGAGCAGAGGAAAATTCATAGCCCTGAACACTTACATAAATGAAAATAAATTCCCAATTCAGAAATGAACAAAGTAAACCGAAAGCACAAGAAAGGAAATAAAGATAAAAGTAGACGTTAATGAGTTAACAGAAAAACTATACGTGTAGATGATGAATCAATCTTGGACTCTTGAGGGAAGAGTCACATAATAGATAAGTCACTAGCTAATTTAACCAAGTGGGGAAAGGGAGAAAGCACAAATAAAATTTTAAGAAATGACAACGGGAAAATAACATTGGATACAGAGGAAATTGAGAACTATTTTAATACAGAACTATCTTGCACACCTCTGTACAAATACATTTCAAAACCTAGATGAAGTGGATAATTTCTTAGGAAAATACAGTTTAATAAAATGGACCTCATTAGAGATGAAAAGAAAATAACAGCAATTTTCCTAGAAGAAATAGGAAGTTGTCAAGGAACCATCCCACCAAACACCAGGCCTAGGTGGTTTCACAGGGGAATTCTGCCTGATCAGATATTCCCGATGCTACATGAATATAGAAAATGGAAAGCTAATTATTTTTATGACGTAAGAGTAATACTGGACTGTGCGCAGTGGCTCACACCTGTAATCCCAACATTTTGGGAGGCCAAGGTAGGAAGATCACTTGACCCCAGGAGTTTGAGATCGGCCTGGGCAATTGTTGTGAGACTTCAGCTCTACAAACAACTAAAAAATTAGCTGAGCACAGTGGTGTGTGCCTGTAGTCCCAGCTACTTGGGAGGGCTGGGGTGAGAGGATCACTTGAACCCAGGGGTGTTGAGGCTGCAGTGAGCCAAGATCATGCCACTGCACTCCAGCCTGGGCAATAGAGCAAGACCCTGTCTCAAAAAAAAAAAGTAATACTGGTTTCTTAACCTGATAAAGATAGCTCAAAAAGTGAAAATTACAGAGATACCACATACAGATACTAATGGAAAACTATTATTGTGCAGTCTCTCACACCATATTACAAAAATATGATGAGTGAGTTTTATACCAGGAATACGAGGATGATTCAGTATTTAGAAATCTGTTTATGTAATTCACCATATTAATCGGTCAAAAGAGAAAAAGTTGTGTTCTCTTTATAGAAGCTGAAAAAGCCTATGACAAAATTCAACACCTGTTCCTAATAGAAACCTTTCAGAAAATATGAATGGATGAATACTTCCTTAACATATAATATTTTTATTTTTATGAATACACACATATGCACACGTACATAGTCTTAACCCTAAAGCCAGAATCTTATTAAGAAACACCACAATCAAGAATAAAGTAAGGATGCCCATTTTCTCCATGACTTAACATTATACTGGAAATGTGAGCCCATACAGATAGAAAAGAAAACAAATGGCTGGGCACGGTGGCTCACGCATGTATTCTCAGCACTTTGGGAGGCTGAGGCGGGTGGATCACCTGAGGTCAGGAATTCGAAACCAGCCTGGCCAACGTGGTGAAACCCCGTCTCTACTAAGAATTTTTTTTAAAAAAATTATCCAGGTGTGGTGGCACGCGCCTATAGTCCTAGCTACTCAGGAGGCTAAGGTAGGAGAATCGCTTGAACCCTGGAGGCGGAGGTTGCAGTGAGCCGAGATTGCGCCAATGCACTCCAGCCTGGGCAACAGAGTGAGACTCTGTCTCAAAAAAGAAATTAGAGACGTAACAGTGGAAAAAGAAGAAAAGATTCTCTGTTAGCGACATGATTGTTTATCTAGAAAGCCTTAGAAAATCAATGACAAAACTACCTTCAAACAATTCAGCGAGGTAGAATATAAAATAATAAACCTTCACGTAGTGAGAAAATAACCGGTTAAGAAAATACAACAAAAGAGAAGATGACAATAGCAACAACAAAACATAGATTGAGCATCCCTAATCCGAAAATCCAAAGTCCAAAATGCTCCAAAATTTGAAACTCTTTGAGCACGGACATGACACCACAGATAAACCACATGGCAACTGAGTGACACCTTTGCTTTCTGCTGGTTCAATGTACACAAACCTTACTAAATGCACAATTTTTTTTTATACTGTATAAAAATATCTTCAGTTTATATAAGTTGGATATGAAACAAACAAATTTCGTGTTTAGACTTGGGTCTCATCCCCAAGATATCTTATGTGTATGCACATATTCCAAAATCTGAAATGCTTCTGGTCCCAAGCATTTTGGATAGGGAATACTCAACCTGTAATTAAATTCCTAAGGATTTACTTTTTAAAAACGTGTTAAAAACCTATGTGAAGCAGGCTATATAAAACATTCCCAAAAGACACAAAGCAGACTTGAACAAATGGAAAGACATCCATTGTTCTTTAGACATATCAAAATGTCACTTTTTCCCAAGTTAATTCGAAATTTAATGAGATCCTAATATAAAGACTGATAACTTTTTGGAATAGAGTTGAACTATCTAATACTGAAATGCACTTGGAAAAATAAACATGCAAGAATGTAAAAACATTAAGAGATTTTTGAGGGGGTTTCTAGCTCTGCGAGATATCAAAATACATTCCAAACCCTTAATGATTCAGAAAACAAGACATTGACAAAAGAATAGACAGACCAGGGAAATAGTGTGAAATCCAGAAATGGACACAACTACATATGGAAACCTAGCACTTAAAGTGGTATTTTAAATCACTGAGACAAAGATGGACAGTTTGATAAAAGATGTTGGTACAACTAGATAGCCATTTGGAAAAAATATTAGAGCTGTTCTTCATGCCATACATAATAATAAAGTCCAGACACATCAGATCTAAATATAAAAACTATACAAATGCCAGGAAAAAATATGGGAAAATTTTTCTGTACCTTGTTTCAGGAAAAAGTTTTCTGACTCATGGTCAAGGTACAATGAAATAAAATACTGATAAATTTTGCTACCTAAGATATTTTAAATATATGGGGAAAAACTTCATGTGCAAAATCACAATTTTCCATGCATACAGATAAAGGGTAAATGTAAATTTCTCAATGCCAAGAACTTTGAAGAAAATTAAGACTAAAAACCCTAAAGAAGAAAAAAGGTAGAGGTAGGCACATAAAACCACAAAAAAGAAGATAAAATCCTCTAGGGCCGGGCGCAGTGGCTCACGCTTGTAATCCTAGCACTTTGGGAGGCCGAGGCGATCAGATCACGAAGTCAGAAGATCGAGACCATCTTGGCTAACACCGTGAAACCCCGCCTCTACTAAAAACACAAAAAATTAACTGGGCCTGGTGGCACGCTCCTGTAGTCCCAGCTACTGAAGAAACTGAGGCAGGAAAATCGCTTGAACCTGGGAAGCAGAGGTTGCAGTGAGCCGAGATGGTGCCACTGCACTCCAACCTGGGCGACAGAGTGAGACTCTGTCTTTTAAAAAAAATGCTCTGTAAAACTGCCCTGAGTGCCCAGATCTTGGCTTTCAATACCAGTTCTTTGCTAATAAGGACTAGAGTTCCTTGGAAAAATTATTGATTTCAGGGCTGGAGCAACATAGGTATAAAATGAGCCTGGAATATCTTGATATGCAAGAAAGTAAGGATTTCCTCAAAATACAGATGGAAGTATGTCAAAAGGACATTAGGAGGCCTGGCTTAGTGGGTCACGCCTGTAATCCCAGCACTTTGGGAGGCTGAGTCGAGCAGATCACTTGAGGCCAGGAGTTCGAGACCAGCCTGGCCAACATGGTGAAACCCTGCCTCTAGTAAGAATACAAAAATTAGCCTGGCTTGCTGGTGCACACCTGTAATCCCAGCAACTCAGAAGGCTGAGGCACAAGAATCACTTGAACCCAGGAGGCGGAGGTTGCAGTAAGCTGAGATCACGCCGCTGCACTGGCAACAGGGGGAGACTGTCTCAGGAAAAAAAAGGCACACAAGAACGAGTTCAGGGGCATCATTGTGGCCAAATCTGGCATATTTTGAACCCCAGAATAAGAATAGTGATGAATGATAAACCACTGGGAAAAAAATAGAAGTTAGTGAATTCATACTGATAATGAATAGGTAGGTATGTCAATAAAAGGGGATGATGACAATATTTCTTGCTGACTGATAGAAAAAAGTGCTGGAGTTGGAAAATCGTTTTGCAGCCACCATATTAATGATTGGTTTGGCACAAATTATCATTAGATGCCAAATTTAAGGATGGCGGTGAGACTTCAGTGAGAAACAATGTGATCATATTTCAAAATGTGTCCCTGAGGTTGCTGTTGGTTGCAAGGAGAAATACATAGTATACAGTGGAAAACTGGACTACACCTTAAAAAAGTAATCAAAATTAACATCACTAGTGAGAGACAGATAGGAATCTTGTGACTCTGGTTACGATATCCTGAGGTCAAATGTAGTATTATGGGGTACATAACCAGAGTCTCCTAAGGACACAGGCACATCAGATGAACCTCAAATGAGAAACATTCTGTTAAGGGTGAAGGGGCTTGCTTGCATTCTTCAAAAATAATTTCAAACTAAACATGTCAGTGTACACCTGTAATCCCAGTTACTCAGGAGGCTGTGGCAGGAGGATCGTTTGACACCAGGAGTTTGAGTCCAGCCTGGGCAACGTAGGGAGACCCTGTGTCTAAAAAAAATTAAAACTAATCTTCCAGATTAAAGGACACTAAAAGATAAATATGACTTTTTAATTTTCATGTGATCCTGGTCCTGAAGGAGGAAATGCTATAAAGACATTGAGTCAGTTGGAATGTGTATGGTGAATTAGGGGTAAGTATCATATATTGTCAGATTTCCTAAAACTGATAACTATACTCCAGTTACAAGAAAATGTTTTTATTCCAAGGAAATGCACTTTGAATTATTTTGGGATATGTAACTTTCAAATTATTCAGAAAAACTATGTGTTTAGAGAAGAAAAAATGGGGTAAAATATTAGTAATTGGTGAGTTTGAGTAGAGTACACAGGACTTCATTGTATTATTCTTCTAACTTTCCTGAAAGTTCAAAGTTATTTCCAAATAGCTTTAAAAAAAAAAACAAAAACAGTGACAACTATACTGGCATACCATTTTTCATCCATCATTTTGGGAAAAATTCAGACACTTGACAATACATTCCCAGTGCCTCTGAGGAAACAAGCACTCTCAATATTGCTGGTGCAAATGATTACATTTCTTTTGAGTGGAATTTGGCAATGTCTAACAAAATTACATATACATATATCCTACCCAGCAATCCCATTTCTGAGAGTATACCCTGGAGGTACACCATGCACAGTGTAAAAACACAGATACATAAGTTTGCTGCAGCGTATTTGTAATTGCAAAACGTTGAAAACTAAATGTTGAAACAAGAAATTTATTGAATAAACATTCACAATGGAGTACTATGCAGCTGTAAGGATAAGGAAGATGTCAGTGCACTGAAATGGAATGATTTCCAGGATGTATTTCTAAACTAATAAAAACAAAGGACAGAGGAATATAGTATGTGACTTTTGTGTAGAAAATGGAAATAAGAAAACATATGTATACCTGTACATATTCTGTTTACTTTTTCAAAATGTACACAAACAAGAAGGATGAACCAGATAGTGATAAAGTTGGTTACCTGCTTAACAGGGTGGGTGGTGAGGCAGGGAAGGAAATGACATTTCTTTGAGTTACACCTATTTGTATAGTTCTTTATTTTTGCAAGAAGGATGATCTTTCCAGTAGTCCCCCCAAAAATGAAGTTAATCCAATAAGGATGATGGAGGAGACTAAAAACCAAAAGCAAACCAATTCTAACTTATCTCAAGTCAGTAACAACCACATTGAAATAAATAAGCTAATCCAAGTAACATTTGTACTCAGTAGTCAGTCTAGAGAGAAGTGACTGCAAAGAAATACTGAACTCTTAACAGTTTTTTTGTAGTGGTATGCTGTAATGCTTCTGTAACTATTTAAATGTCTAAAAGGGTTGAGCAAATGAGTAGATAGGCTTTGTTAAGAGCCAGCATTCTGTTGAAAAAGACAAATGTGAAGTGTGGGAAGGTGAGAAAAAAGCCCTTGTGGGGATGGCTTGGAATTGGGGATTTAAGTGTGAACTCATAGTTTTTGAAAATACGTGTGTATACATATGTCACATACGTGTGTGTATATATTCTTTGTCCAGTGGAAAGGCCCAGAAGCAAAGAGATACCCAAATAGCAATAAGTACATTGAATACCTAGATCTGTATTTCTTATATCATTCCCCACTAAAAGATACCAAGGCTGTTAGGAGAAATGTTTGGTTCCAGGGCTGGCACAGAGAAATGGTTATAAGATAAGCCTGGAATATCTTGTTATGCCAGAAAGTAAGGAAATGCTCAGAAAATGATAGAGGCATATCAGAATGACACAGGAGTAGGCTCTAAGGGGCTCCCACTGACCTACTCTGGGACGGTATGATCCCCCAGATAATTAAGGACAATAATGAGTTATAAAACCTTGAAAAGTAGGCTGGGCGTGGTGGCTCACACCTATAATCCTAGCACTTTGGGAGGCCGAGGTGGGCAGATCACTTGAAGTCAGGAGTTCGAAACCAGCCTGGCCAACATGGTGAAACGCCATCTCTACTAAAAATACAAAAAAAAAAAAAAAGTAGGCTTGGTGGCAGGCGCCTGTAATCCCAGCTACTTGGGAGGCTGAGGCAGAAGAATTGCCTGAACGTGGGGGGTGGAGGTTGCAGCGAGCCGAGATAGCACCACTGCACTCCAGCCTGGGCAACAGTGAGATGCCATCTCAAAAAAATAAAATGAAACATTGAAAAATAGAAATCCATTAGTTGATAGCAATAGTAAGTAAAAAGAGAAAAAAGAGAGCTCTTCCTTAGAGAATGCTGACTGCTGAACATACAGGGAATGTTGGGGTTGGGAAATCATCACAGTGAGAGATTGGGCAAGAATCATTGGATCCTAAATCTTGAGTGAAAATTTGATGAGCTGAATATTTGCATTGTCTTTAAGTGTCTCCCCATAGATTGCTTATTAAAGAAAATAGCAAAAGTACAGTGGAGAAACTAGACCATATATAGACCAGGACATTAAAATTAACACAAGCCAGGTGCAGTGGCTCATACCTGTAATCCTGGCACTTTGGTTTGGGAGACCAAGGTGGGAGGATCACATGAGGCCAGGAGTTTGAGACCAGCCTGACGAACATGGCAAAACCCTGCCTCAACGAAAAGTACAAAAATTAGCTGGGCGAGGTGGCGCACGTGTGTAATCCCAGCTATTCAGGAGGCTGAGGCAAAAGGATTGCTTGAACCCCAGAGGTGGAGGTTGCAGTGAGCCGAAGTCACACCACTGCACTCCAGCCTGGGTAGCAGAGGGAGACTGGAGACCCTGTCTCCAAAAAAAAAAAAAAAAAATTAACATCACCAATAAGGGACAGATTGACATCATGCCTCTGGAATCGATGCCTTGAAAATGATAGCATCAATTAGGCAGTGCAACCTAAGTATAATCCTGAGGACACCTAAAACCCAAAACAAGGAAATTTTTATTTTTTAAAAAAGGAAATCTATACAGAAGAATTCCAAATACTTTATATGAATACTCCACTCTCAAGAAAGGGAGTATAACTCCCTGCTCCTTAAGTGTGGGGTATACATAGTCACTTTGTTCCAAGGAGTATAGTTTGGGAAGGAATTCAGAGTAATTTCACAGCAGAGAAACCTGATAAACACTAACTCAACCAGATGATCAAGGTCAACATCAACATTGATATGTCATGTTAGTAGGTATCGTTGAAATGCTGTGATACCAAGGACACTTTACCTCTGGGTGTACCTGCCAAAAACATAACCCCAGCCTGATAATGAGGAAACTATCAGACAAATTGCAATAGAACAGACAGCAAAATATCCAACCAAGATTCCTCAAAACTGTCAAGGTCATGAAAAACCAAGAAAACCTGAGAAATTCTCACAACCAAGAGAAGCCGTTTGACACCTTAAATAATGGAGACTTAACGGTGACTAAATGTACTGTGGAATCTTGGAACAGAAAAGAACAGTAAAAATGAGGGACAACTGAAAGTATAGACTTAATGACAGTGTACGTATCAGTATTTCATTTATTGTAGCATGTTCAATGCTAATTTAAGATGTTAATGGTGGCCAGGCGCGGTGGCTCAAGCCTGTAATCCCAGCACTTTGGGAGGCCGAGACGGGCGGATCATGAGGTCAGGAGATCGAGACCATCCTGGCTAACACAGTGAAACCCCGTCTCTACTAAAAAATACAAAAAATTAGCCGGGCGAGGTGGCGGGCGCCTGTAGTCCCAGCTACGCGGGAGGCTGAGGCAGGAGAATGGCGTAAACCCAGGAGGCGGAGCTTGCAGTGAGCTGAGATCCGGCCACTGTACTCCAGCCTGGGCGACAGAGCCAGACTCCGTCTCAAAAAAAAAATAAAAATAAAAAAAAATAAAAAATAAAAAATAAGATGTTAATGGTGGACACTGGGCCGTATGGGAACTCTACTAAATTTTCACTTTTTCACTGTAAATTTATAACTTCTGAAAAAATAAAGTCTTTAAGAAAAAAAGACTTTGAGAACAGTTATAGATTTATAGAAAAAGGGTAAAAAGTCTTAAAGGGACTGCATTCTTAAAAGACATCAAATATAAAAAAAGATAAGGTCTCCCTCTAGATTAAAGACCAAGGCACATGACAAATGAAATACAGGACCCTGGACTGAAGAAAAAAAGATCTTGTAAAGGGTGTTGTTGAGTCAGTTGACGAAACTGGGGGATGGATGGTAGATCAGATGAAAGTATTGGGTTAATGTTAAACTCCTTGAAGATGATAGCTGACCTGTGATTATGTAATAGAATGTCCTTATTACTAGGAAAGGCACATTGAAGGATGAGGCAATAATTCTCAACTGGGATTTTTTTTTTTTTCTCTCCTGGGAACATTTGGCAATGCCTAAAGGCGTTTTTGGTTGTCACAGCTGGGGGATAAAGGCGAGTGTTACTGCCACAAATGATGCTGGACATCTCGTAATGAACAGGCTAGCCTCCTATAACAAAGCATTTTCTGGCCCAAGGTAATATCACCAAGGTTAAGAAACCCTGAGCTGTGCTTCTACTTCTGATTTACAGGTAAAAGGGCTTAAAGAATATAAACCATTCATTAATGGTTGAGAGGGAAAAAATATACATGTAGAGAGGAATAATTGGGAGAAAATGTTAATCATTGGTCAGTCAAGATAAAGGGTGTTTAGATGTTCTTTGTATTGTTGTAACTTATAAATTTATAAATAAAAAGTTAAGTATTTTATGGTAAAAACCTATAACCATCCTTAAAGTGATCTTATAATAAAGGACATGATCTTATAGTAAAGGGCAGTAATTTAAGTTTAGTGAATTAAGCTTTATGAAAAATAAAAAATGTATTAGTTGATACAAATAGACATTTGCTCTTTTACTCTGTATCCCCTAAACTGTTTTTATTCAAGTTGATGAAAAAAAATTCTGTTTTTTTAATCTCATTGGGAAATGAGAAATGAGGGGCCACCTTGTTTTCACACTTACCCACTTCATTGACTTTTTTTTTTTTTTTTTTGAGACGGAGACTCGCTCTGTCGCCCAAGCTGTAGTGCAATGGCGTGATCTGGGCTCACTGCAGCCTCCTCCTCCAAGGTTCAAACAGTTCTTCTGCCTCTGCCTCCCGAGTAGCTGTAACTACAGATGCACACCACCGCGCCCAGTTCATTTTTGTATTTTTAGTAGAGACATGGTTTTTACCATGTTAGCCAGGCTGATCTCGAACTCCTGACTTCAAGTGATCCATCCACCTCAGCCTCCCAAAGTGCTGGGATTACAGGCATGAGTCACCGCACCCGGCCCACTTCATTGACTTTTATCACAAGTTTTGTTTAAATTGCTAGTGTTTATATAGTACATAAATAGTATTTACAGCTTCCCAGCCTGTCACTGTACTGTTTCCTTTCTGATACAACTTTGTTTCCTGCAGTTACTGATTGGTTCACTTTTTTCATTTAGTCAGTGTTGAAAGTACCTGTTGCCTTTTTCCACATGCTGCTGCAACAAGCTCCAAACACAAAGATTCGTATTTTTCCTAGAGCCCTTCCAGAGCCATCATCCATCTTCTTTTTCTAATACAATCTGGTTGCTGTCTAAACCTGCTATACAGCTGTAACCCTGAGACATCCCTTTATCACTGCTTTAGAAACTCCCATTACCTCTGTGCTGTATTGAATCATGTAGTTCCTAAATCAACCATCTTCCTCTTTCTTAGTTACTTTGATGTTACAGTGAAGCATGTCTTCTAATCATCTCCTGAGAAAAAGTGAACATGAGAGCTAAGTTTTTTGAAAGGGCTTCAGGGGCATATCTGAAAATACATTTTCTACCCTTAGACTTGGTTGATAATTTGGATGGCTATAGATTTTTTTTAACAGCCTCATTGAAGTAAAAATTGACAAAATTAAACTGCACAGAAACATAGGTGTACACTCATGAAACCTTCACCACAATCTAGATAGTATATTCCTCATCTCCAAAAGTTTTCTCACGCTTCTTTATAACTCCCATTTTCCACTCCTGGCTCCCACCCCATCCCCAGGTATTACTGATCTGCCTTCTGTCACTATACGGCTAGTTTGCATTTGTAAAGAGTCATACAGTAAGACTTTTTTGGTCTGGCTTACACTCATAATTGTTTAAAGGTTTATCCACACTGTCTATCAATAATTCATTCCTTTTTATTACCAGGAAGCAAAATGGAATCATTGTATGGATGTACCACAATTTGTGTAATCACTTACTGATGAGCATTTAAATTGTTTCCAGTTTGGGGCTATGATGACCATTGGTGTTTATGTCTTTGTATGGGTATAAGCCTTCATTTCTCGTAGATACATGTCTATGAGTGGAATGGATGGTAGGTGGTTGTTTAACTTTTTAAGAAACTGCCTGCTTTCCAACATGCTTGTACCATTTTACATTCCCATCCACAATGAATGAGAGTTCCATTTGCCATGCTGACTGTAGGGACTTTTATAAATTTTAGTCATTCTAAGAGGTGTGTTACAGTATCTTATGGTTTTAATTTGCGTTTTCTCAATAACTGCTGATGTTGAGCATCTTTCCATGTTGTTACTCGCCATCTGTATATCTTTGAATTTCTGTTTAGATCTTTTGCCCCTTTTTATGAATCGAGTTATTTCAGTCATTGAATTTTGATACTACTTTATGTTTCTAGATACAAATCCTTTATCAAATCTATGATTTGCAAATGTTTTTCCCAGTCTGTGCTTGTCTTATTCTCTTAAACATCATCTTTCAAAGAGCAAAAATTCTTCATTTTGACGAAATCTACTTTATGAATTTTTCTTTTTTCTTTCTTTTCTTTTTTTTTTTTTTTTTTTTTTTTTTTTGATATGGAGTCTTGCACCATCACACCCAGGCTGGAGTGATGCCATGATGGCATGATCTTGGCTCACTGCAACCTTCGCCTCCTGGGTTCAAGCGATTCTTCCGCCTCGGCCTCCTGAGTAACTGAGATGACAGGCATCTGCCTTCATGCCCAGCTAATTTTTGTATTTTTGTAGAGACAGGGTTTTACTATATTGGCCAGACTCGTCTTGAACTACTGACTTCAGGTGATCTGCCCGTCTTGCCCTCCCAAGTGTTGGGATTACAGGTATGAGTCACCATGCCTGGCCAAATTTTTTTTCTTTTATGGATCATAATTTTTTTTGTCATAGCTAAAATCTTTTTGCTTAACACAAGGTTGTTAATATTTTTCCCACAAGTTTTTGAAGTTATAGAACTTCTTACATTAACTCTTACATTTAGGCCTATGAACTACTTTCAGTTGATTTTTATATATGATGTGAGGTATGGATCAAAGTGATATTTTGGCATATGAATGTCTTAATTCTTCAGCACTGTTTGTTCAAAGACTATTTTCTTTTTCTCCACTAAATTGCCTTTTAAGCTTAGTCAAAAATCAATTGACCATATATATCTATAGATAAATAAGCAAACAGAGAGAGGTGATGGAGGTTCAGTCAGGGCCTGCGAGGGCAGCAGGCGCCTCCCTGCCTCAGGCCTTGTGCCACACCATTGGACTGTGCTGCATACTAGGAGGGCCAGAAGATGAACAAGACTAACCTTGATGATCAATGCACAAAGTGGCGTAAAAAACATAGGCTGGACGCAGCAACTCATGCCTGTAATCCCAGCACTTTGGGAAGCTGAGGGGGCAGATTACTTGTGGCCAGATGTTTGAGACCAGCCTGGCCAACATGGCGAAACCCTGTCTCTACTAAAAGTGAAGGTTGAAGTGAGCTGAGATCGTGCCACTGCTTCCCAGCCTGTGCAACAGGGTGAGACCCCGTCTCAAAAAATAAATAAATAAAAACATAGTGTCATTACATAGTGTGAACAAAACGCTGGGGATATAGATATCTATAGGTATAGATATGTGAATCTATAGATATGTATAGACTTTGTAGATGTCTATAGATATATATACACTCCATATGGTTATCTACATAAACATCTATAGATATCTATATATAGACACATATATAACCATAAATAGACATACATATAGAAAGAGACTGATAGATAAATAGATAGATAGATAGATAGATCTCTATTTATGGACTCATTATTCTGTTTCATTGATCTTTTTGTCTGTATTCATGCTGAAACCCTACTGTCTTCATACTGTAGCTTCATAATATATCTTGGAGTCAGGAAGCTTTAGTCTTAACTTTGTTCTTTTGAAATTTACTTTGGCTATTCTAGAGCCTTTGGAGTTCCATATGAATTTTAGAACCAGCTTTTGATTTTTACCCAAAAATCCACTGTGATTCTCATTGGATTGTGTTAATCGTAAATCAGTTTGGGAAGGATTGACATTTTGATCCATGAATATAGCACATCTTCCATTTATTTGGATCTTTTTAAAATTCTTTAAGCAACATTTTGTCATTTTCAAGATACCAGTCTTGCACATCTTTTACCAGATTTATCTCCAATTGTTTCATAATTTTCGACTGTATTTCTGTTTCTAGTTGTTTGTTGCTAGTATATAGAAACACAACTAATTTTTGTATATTAATACTGTGTCCTCCAGTTTTGCTGAATTCACTTATTAGTCCCAATAGCTTTTCATAGATACCATCGGATTTTCTACATAGCTAATGTGGTGAATTTATTGATTTTCAAATGTTGAATTAGTTTTACATTCCTGGAAGGAACATACTTGGTCATGTTATGTTCTTTTTATATATTGTTAAGTTCTATTTCCTAAAATTTTGTTAACAGTATTTTCATCTAGCTGGGCATGATGGGTCACACCTGTAATCCCAGCACTTTGGGAGGCTGAGGTGGGTGGATTACTTGAGGTCAGGAGTTGGAGACCACCCTGGCCAACATGGTGAAACCCTGTTTCAACTAAAAATACAAAAATTAGCTGGGTGTGATGGCACACGCCTGTAATCCCAACTACTCAGGAGGCTAAGGCACGAGAATAGCTGAAACCCAGGAGGCGGAAGTCTCAGTGAGCCAGAATCTCACCGCTGCACTCCAGCCTGGACAACAGAGTGAGACTCTGTCTCAAAAGAAAAAAGAAAAAATTTGCATCCTATATTCATGATATTTATTCTGTAGTTTTCTTCTAATTGCTTTATCTGGTTTGGGAATCAAAGTAATGCTGGCCTAGTAGAATGAGTTTGGAAACTGTTTCATCCTATTCAGTATTCTAGAAAAGTTGCTACATAGGCCAGGCGTGGTGGCTCACCCCTGTAATTCCAGCACTTTGGGAGGCCGAGGTGGGCAGATCACCTGAGGTCAGAAGTTTGAGACCAGCCTGACCAACATGGAGAAACCCCACCTCTACTGAAAATACAAAAAAAATTAGCCAGGCGAGGTGGCGCATGCCTGTAATCCCAGCTACTTGGGAGGCTGATGCAGGAGAATTGCTTGAACCTGGGAGGCGGAGGTTGCAGTGAGCTGAGATCGCAGCATTGCACTCCAGTCTAGGTGACGAGAGCAAAACTCCATCTCAAAAAAAACAAAAAATGGTGTAAAGTCTATAGTATTTCCTAAGTAGAATTCCCCAGTAAAGCCATTTGAGCCTCGAGTTTCATCTGTGGGAAGATCTTTAACAAATTCAGGTTTTTCAATAGATATAGGATTATTCAGGTATGTTTCTTTATAAGTGACATTTGGTTCTATGTCTCTGAATGAATTTGTCCATTACATCCAAGTTATCAAATTTAGTGTCATAAGGTTGTTGATAATACAGTCTTTTTAATATTTTAATATCTGTAAAATCTGCAGCAATGTTACTCTTTTGAAGGGGTGGGGGGGGGTGGACAAAGTCTCTGCTCTGTGGCCCAGGCTGGAGTGCAGTGGCACAATCTCAGCTCACTGCAACCTCTGTCTCCCAGGTTCAAGCGATTTTCCTTTCTCAGCCTCCTGAGTCTCTGGGACTACAGGTGCACACCACTACACCCAGCCAATATTTGTATTTTTAGTAGAGATGAGATGGGGTTTTGCCTCATTGGCCAGGTCGGTCTTGAACTCCTGACTTCAGGTGATCCATTCACCTCAGCTTCCCAGAGTGCTGGAATTACAGGCGTGAGCCACCATGCCTGGCCTTGTTACTTCTTTCATTTATGATATTGGGATATTTGTGTCTTTTTTTTTCTGTCTCTGATTTGAAGTTTATCAGTTTTATTGATCTCAAAAAGCCAACTTTGTTTTCATTTTTTTCTTTTTTCTATTTTTAATTTCATTTATTTTCACTTGGAGCTTTGAGTGTAGATTTTCTAATAAGAATTTTATTTATCAGTCTTGGTGTTGAGAAGTCCACTGATATTTTGATTCCCTTCTCTTTTTGTGTAGCATAGTGCCGAAGCTTTTAATAGCAGTATTGGCAGAGTTTGAATTGTTATAGTGATGCATGTTGGTATAAATTTTTTTTTAAGTCGTTAAGCTGGGCTTACATGGTCCCTTTAAATATGGATGCTCCATTTTGGTCTTGGAAATTGTTTTGTTGTGTGTGTGTGTGTGTGTGTGTGTGTGTGTTTATTTTTAATGTAACTTTGTTCCCGTCTGTTTTCTCTTTCTTGAATATCTCTTAATTGGATTTTGGATCTTCTAGATTGAGCTCTTATTTTTTTCTTTCTTGTTGCCTAGCTTTTTTCTCATGTATACACACACACACATGCTTTTTGAAAGATTTCAATGACTTTATCATCCGTTTGTTGAATTTGTTTTGCCATCTTTGTTTTTAAATTCCAAGGTCTATCTTGTTCTCCGATAGTATCCTATTCTTGCGTCTCTGAAGAATTCATTATATTTTTTTGGAGTTTTCTTATGCTGTTTGCTTTTCTTCTGTTTCCTATAGATGCATCTTTCCTGGAGATTTGTTTTGTCCTTCATATTCTTAGAGGCCTTTCTCTAATGATCAGTGATCCTTGCCTGTCTACTCATATCAAATGGTTAGGTACTGAGCAACTGATTGGACTGTCTACCTGAGTAGAGCTTGTTGACTGCTGAGCTTCACTGTGGTGATTGGTTGCTTTTTAATATCTTTCCTTTGATGTTCTGCAGTTTTACTATGATCTGTTTAGATGTAGATATCTTTTTGTTGTGCTTAATTTACATTATAGTTTTATCTGTGAATTCATGTTCTGTCTCTCTCACTTTCTGTGTGTGTGTATGTGTGTGTATGAAGGTTTCACTCTGTCACCTAGGCTGGAGTGCAATGGCACAATCGCAGCTCACTGCAGACTGAACCTCCCGGACTCAAGTGATCCTCTCATCTCAGCCTCCTGAGTAGCTGGGACCACAAGCACATACCACCACAGCTGCCTAATATTTTTTATTTTATTTTTGTAGAGGTAGTGTCTCACTTTGTTGCTCAGGCTGGTCTCAAACTCCTGGCCTCAAGCAGTCCTCCTGCCTTCATCTCCCACAGTTCTGGGATTATAGATATGAGCCACTGTGTCTGGCCTAATTCATGTCCTCATTTCTGCAGAATTCTTAGCCAGTATCTAATTCAACATTACCTTTCTCCATTCTCCATATTCACCCCTTTAAGAATTCTTATTAGACTTTTATTGGATCTTTACATTCTGTTCTCTTATTTTGACATCTTATTTTCCAGTTTTCTGTTTTTCTTTGCTGCATTTTGAGTGTTTATCATGTATCTTCGATTTTTTAATTCTCTTTAGCAATGTCTAATAAGTTGGTGCTTGTTTTATATTGTTTATTTTTCAGTAATATTTTTATTTCTTATTAAACAACTCATAATGCTTATTTTATGTTCTATCTCTGTCAATTCCAATGCCCAAAGTATTGGGGATTCTTAATCAGTTTCTCCTGATGCTTGCTCATGCTGGATTATTTATTATGTATTTGCTATTTAATCATGCACTCATAGTTGATAAAATTGGTGGGAATACTGAAAGGCCTGAATGGTAGGTGACTTATTTCCCGATCTAATTTAGGTTTGCTTCTACTAGGTGTCAAAGGGCACTGGTAGTGTGGAACCACTTTAATTTCTTGGCCTGGGAATTCCCTGACCATAGAAAGGAGAGAAAATTTCAACCTCAGACTTACTCATGAGGTCAGGCCTGTGATTACAAAATCCCAGAGAAACCTCTTCACCCAGAGCATGTACCTGAAATGCTCCCTTGTAGGTCTTTTGCATGTAATCAGCTTCTTTCTCACTTACTCTTTCAGTGAAGTTGCAGACCCTTTCAGGGGTTTTGGTCTAATGTAGGAGTATCCAGTTAAGTGCCCTCATAGTAAATAAAAGGTAAGTTTTACATAGGGTAAATCAGTTATAGTTTATATATTAATATTTCGTTCACTGGTATTCTATCCTAATGTATTAAAAAAAAAAAAAAAAAACTTAGATCACCATAGTGTTTGCAAGGGGAAAAAAGTACAAAAAAAAAAAAAAAACCACTTTAGGAAACCACATTCCCTAAGAAGAATAAAGCTTACCAACGAGTGTTGCTCAGATTAGGAGTATGTCAAGATATTCATTCCTGCATACTTAGGACAGTCAGAGGTCTTAGGCTGGGTGCATCCAGGGGTTTATTCCCCTTGAGTTGTACAGATGATCATTTTCTGTGTGCGCTAGGATCATAGAAAAGATCAGAGAACATTTCTCTAAGACGGTCCTAAAAGATGCTCTAGAAAAGACTGCATACCGCATATTCCTCTTTAATCACTATAATGTTCATAAGCATATTAAAGTCTCCAGAAGACCTTGACTTGAGGAAAATTTCCCAAACATCTTTGACCATGGTACTTTTTAAAAAAATACTAATAGCCTGTAACTATTGAAAACAAAATATCTATAATCATTGACCTCCTGAAATTCTAAGGCTATATTCCCTGAAAATAGAGTCGGAATAAGATATTCTGGGTTGACATTTAAGTCAATAATCTTACATTAGCTGCTAACCAAGCTGGCTATATATTAATAGTAGACAAACCTATATGAAAACTATGCATATAAAAGGTCTGGCCGGACACAGTGTCTCACACCTGTAATCCCAGCACTTTGGGAGGACAAGGCGGGCAGATCACAAGGTCAGGAGTTTGAGACCAGCCTGACCTACATGGCGAAACCCCATCTCTACTAAAAATACAAAAATTATCCGGTTGTGGTGGCAGGCACCTGTAGTCCCAGCTACTCCAGAGGCTGACACTTGAACTCAGGTGGCAGAGGTTACAGTGAGCCAAGATCGTGCCATTGCACTCCAACCTGGGCAGCAGAGCAAGACTCCATCTCAAAAAAACAAGAAAGAAAACTATGAGTATAAAAGGTCACCTCCAAATGGAGGTGAGCTGTACGACTCTGTTAGAACTTAGAATCTAGCCAGTGTTTGTTAAATGTGTAGAGCAGGCACTGTGATAAATAGTTCGTAATGTCTTCCCATTGCTGCCAGGAAAAAAAAAATCCATTTCTTACCCTGGCCTACAAGGGCCCTCATAATCTGGCCACTACATCCTCTTCTGACCTCATCTGCCATACCTTTCACACTGGGTGCCAGCCACACTGGCCTCCGAGTGTGCTAAGTTTATTCTAGCTCGAAAGCCCTTGTCTTGCACTTTCCTTTGCCTAGAATATGCCAGCATCAGATGTTTAAATGGCTGCCTTTTTGTCCTCATGGTCTTACCTCACTGAGGTTGTTCCTCACTGCTGAATCTCAGCTAATCGCCCCTGCTTGAGTGACTCTACCCTCACACAGCCTTGCTTGGTTTCCTCCTACCAGTAGCTTAGTCTTCCTGAAAACCATGGATCTTGTCTGCTTTGTATGCTCTTCTGTCTTTAGCCTTGGTTACGATGAGACTCACAAATACTTGATAAATAGACATCAAATGACTAAGAGAAGAAACCCATAACTTGCAGAAGTTCACAGCTAACAAGTGTCAAAGTTGAGTCTGAACCCATGTTTGTCAGAATTCTGTGTTCATGACACCACAGTATATCTAAATGTGGTTGTCCCATTCCCTTCCGCACTGTCAGTTCAAAGTGCTGTTAGAACTTTTCTTTTGTATTGCCTTCAAGGTCTCATTTCTTCTTTTAGATCTCCTGACTGTAGCAAATCTTGATTCTTTGACGATACCTTTGATTTATAGAAATACTGAAAAGTTACTCGGAACCAAGTCTGCTGAATCAGGTAGATGACCAAGCTAGGGAAGACTGATGCGGGGAACAGGAGGAGTAATTCCGAAGTGACCACAAATGATAGGTTTTTGTTTTTAAAATTGTATCTAAAAGGGAGTATTAAAAGAAGTATACTGACTGGTCGCGGTGGCTCACACCTGTAATCCCAGCACTTTGGGAGGCCGAGGCCGGTGGATCATGAGGTTAGGAGATCGAGACCATCCTGGTTAACACGGTGAAATCCCGTCTCTACTAAAAATACAAAAAATTAGCTGGGCGTGGTGGTGGGCGCCTGTAATCCCAGCTACTCAGGAGGCTGAAGCAGGAGAATGGCGTGAACCCGGGAGGCGGAGGTTGCAGTGAGCCGAGATCGCACCACTGCACTCCAGCCTGGGCAACAGAGCGAGACTCCGTCTCAAAAAAAAAAGTGTACTAAAAACAGCTGGGCTGTGGCAACATTATTAGAACATGTATATAACCTCCCAAGGGGACTTCTTTGATAATGTAATATTTCCATTGTGTGAACTAAGAAGTCAGTTTTTGTAGCTTTCATAGTTACACCTGATACAACTGAAAATTAGTTTCCCGTCTCAATGCAGATGTTAAATACCTGACAATGACAGTCTCAGTTTATTCCATAAAACCGAGAGACACCTGGGGATGGTTTTATCTTGTCAAACTTTGGACAACAGATTTCAGCCTTGTTATTGGTCTTGTAATACTAGCTTTGTTTTCTGGTCATTTAATACCAAAAAGAAGGTAAGCTAGCCAGGAAAAAAATGTTAGCTTAAATGTAGTGCCAGAGGATAGAAAAAAACTATTTCTGTATAGCAAAAGAAAAAGAATAGGTGCCAAATCTCAAATATTCTTGAGTTGATAATTTTCATCTCTCTGGTTATAACTCACTTAATATTTTATCATGGTTTGAGTTTATTTGTTTGTTTGGTAGAGATAGGGTCTCCATATGTTGCCCAGACTGGTCTTGAACTCCTGGGCTCGGGCAGTCCTCCACTCTCAGCCTCCCAGAGTGCTGGGATTGCAGGCGTGAGACACTGCACCTGGCCCATTTGTTTTTTCTTTTTCTTGTTTTTTTTTTTTTTTTCTGCTCTTGTTTGTTTATTAGGTTTAGGGACATGAGCTGGGCTTCAGCCAGTGGCCCGTCGCCTGTTTTTATTTTGAATTTGAGATACCTTTCTCATCTTTGTTTCTTCCCTCCCCCTACCAAGAAGGACTCTTACTCTGTCACCCAGGCTGGAGTACAGTGGCGCCATCTCAGTTCAGTGCAACCTCTGCCTCCCCGGTTCAAGCAATTCTGCCTGCCTCAGCCTCCTGAGTAACTGGGATTACGGGCACCTACCACCAGGCACAGCTAATTTTTTTTTGTATTTTCAGTAGAGGTGGGGTTTCACCATATTGGCCAGGCTGGTCTCAAACTCCTGACCTCAGCCTCCCAAAGTGCTGGGATTACAGGCGTGACCCACCGTGCCCAGCCTCCCATACTTTTTTGTCCTTTTTATTGTCTCCTATTTTCTTTTCACTTCTCACAAAGCCTGTAGTTTCGGAATTTATTTTGGGAATGGTTAGAGTAGCAATATTCGTTTTTTGTGTTTTTGTTTTTTGTGGTTTGAATGAGGCAACATCTTGGAGGAGACATAAGACTAGCATTCACTAAAGATGATATAACTTCTTTGTATTTTTCTTTGAAAAGGAAATTTTTTTAAAACTTTTATTTTAAGTTCACGGGTACATGTACAGGTTTGCTATGTAGATAAATGTGTGTCAAGGGGGTTTGTCAAACAGATTATTTGATCACCTAGATACTAAGCCTAGTAGACTGGTACCCATTCGTTATTTTTCCTGGTCCGCTGCCTCCTCCCACCCTCCAGTAGGCCCCAGTGTCTGCTGTTCCCCTCTATGTGTCCATTTGTTCTTATCATTCAGCTCCCACTTATAAGTGAGAACATGTGGTATTCGGTTTTCTGAGGAAATACTGTTTAACTTGAGAAAATTGGATTGGGTTTTAAACCATTGTTTATGTTTTTTAAAAAACTGAATAAGAATATATATGTAGAAATATTATCTCCTGCAATTTTTGAATTATTTGCTATCTTAAAATTGTAAAAGGTAAAATTTTCTTTTTTTTCTTTTTTTTTTTTTTTTTTAGACGGAATCTTGCTCTGTCGCCCAGGCTGGAGTGCAGTGGCGCAGTCTCGGCTCACTGCAACCTCTGCCTTCTGGGTTCAAGCCATTCTTGTGCCTCAGCCTCCCAAGTAGCTGGGACTACAGGCATGCATCACCATGCCCAGCTAATTTTTGTATTTTTTTAGTAGAGACGGGATTTCCCCATGTGGACTAGTCTGGTCTCAAACTCCTGACCTCAGGCGATCTCCCTGCCTCAGCCTCCCAAAGTACTGGGATTACAGGCGTGAGCCACTGCGCCTAGCTGAAAGGCAAAATTTTCTGTTAGACCCTCCAGAGCTCTTAACAGTGATTTTTTTTTTCTTTCCTCTTCTAACATGATAAAGTATCCAGCAAAGTGGTTCTTGGTTTTGGGTTTGAGACGGGGTCTCACTCAGTCACCCAGGCTGAAGTGCAGGGGCACCATCATGGCTCACTGCAGCCTCGACCTCCTGAGGTCAAGCTATCCTCCTACTTCAGCCTCCCAAGTAGCTGGGACCACAGGTGCAAGCCACCACACCCGGCTAATTTTTGTGTTTTTTGTAGAGATGGAGTTTTGCCATATTGCTGAGGCTAGTCTTGAACTCCTGGGCTCAAGCAATCCACCGGCCTCGACCTCTCAAAGTTCTAGGATTACAGATGTGAGCCACCATGCTCAGCCAGCAAAGCGAATTTTTTTTTTTTTTT
>NW_012106363.1:2475837-2498311 GCF_000951045.1 Mandrillus leucophaeus
GCCTGGGCAACATAGAGAGACCCAGTCAAAAAAAAAAAAAAAAAAAGTGCTGGGATTATAGGCATGAGCCACCATGCTCATCCCATAATTAAAAAGAAAAAAGAAATCTGGGCAAGGCACAGTGGCTCACATCTATCATCCCAGTGCTTTGGGATGCAGAGGCAGGACATCCTTTGCGGCAGGGGAGGGGGCTCACATCCATAATGCGAGCATTTAGGAGGCTGGGGTGGGCAGATTGCTTGAGACGAAGCATAAAAGACCAGCCTGGGCAACATGGCAAAACCCCATCTCTACAAAAAAAAACCACAAAAATGTTTCTGGCATCGTGGCACTTGCCTGTAGTCCTAGCTACTCAGGAGGCAAAGGTGGGAGGATCTTCTGAGTGCGGGAGGTTGAGGTTGCAGTGACCCAAGATTGTGCCAGTGCACTCCAGCCTGGGTGACAGAGTGAGACTCTGTCTCAAAACATTAAAAAAAAAAAAAAAAGAAGAAAATGGTTATTTCTCAGGGCTACGTTTTCATTTATCAAATCTCATTTACCAGAATTTGTGCTAGGGTCTTTTAGCGGGTGTATGTGAGTGCTGTGTCATGTGTCACTGGTTTCTCTACTTCAAAGACTGAACATTCTTCACGATCTGAAAGGAAAAGAAGAGATTCTTTCGGGATGTTTGACGGTTATGATAGCTGCAGTGAGGACACAAGCAGCAGCTCCAGCTCCGAAGAGAGTGAGGAAGAAGTCGCTCCTTTACCTTCTAATCTCCCGATTATCAAAAACAATGGCCAAGTCTACACATACCCAGATGGTAAATCTGGCATGGGTGAGTATTTATAACCTTCACCTGTTCTACAGCTTTATGTTTAAGGGTGTGTTTTTATTTGGTTTCTTCTGTCATTTCCCCTTCCTTAGAATTGTTAAGGGGCAGTTTGAAGAGCTGACATTTATAGTTCGAGATAAGATCACTGAGTTGGTGTTTAACTCTATTTTGCCTACCTCCCAGTAGAAAGCAAATAAAACAAAATAAAAAACGAAAGGCCAGTGAGAAACTTCATGTGGACATAAATTTAGTAGTTAGATAAGAAATGCCTCTGTAACTGTAAGTAAAAGTGCATAGGATCATAGGCTTATATAGTTGAAAGAGACATTCAAGGTTGGGCTCCCTCTTCTGTATTAATTTCTTATAATTTCTGTTTTAACATAACTGGTGATTGGGTATTCTCTGACACAGTAAGGAATTTCTTTCTACCTAAAGTCTGGCTTGAAAAAGAAAAAGGAAATGAAAAAGGAAGCAGTTTCATTTCTAAGTATCTCAAATTACTAGAATAGTCTCTTTATTGAACCAAAATTTCCTTCCTCCAACTTTTATCTTTTGGTCTTAGTTTCGCCTTTTTAACTTTGCTTCTGGGAGTCTGGAAAGTTTTGCTTTTTAAAGTTACACAGCATAATTCTAATCCTGGTTCTAATGACATCTCTTTTCTCCACAATGGAACCCTTCGTTCTAGTTTATCTCTAAGGCATACCAAGGAGCCATAGTTGCTTCAACCATTTCTCTCATGGTGTATCCCAGTGATTTAGTTCTTGGATATCCTGGTCGCTCTGTTCTGGGGATACTACCTCAGATTATGTGGTAGTAGGGTAACAAGTCATCCTGATTTGCCTGGAACTGTCCTGGTTGTACCATTGAAAGTCCCACATCCTGGAAATGTGGGAATGAAACAAATGGTCACCCTGTGTGAGGCCAGAAGATAGTTCAACCTTTATCTCCCCTTTTCAAGACACTGTTTCCATTCATGCCACCAAAATTGCTTTAGCTTTCTTGATAATGATAATGAACTTGTAAATAACTGATGTCCTTTGACCTTTACCACATAAACTAACCCAGTTTAAACCAGTCTTCTCACAATTAACTTTTTAAACCCACGATGTAGGACTTTGGATCTCTCAATATAACGTTTTTCTTACTAACTTTCAGTCTTAGAAATTTTTGTTGTTGTTGTTGTTGTGACAGTCTCACTCTGTTGCCCAAGCTGGAGTGCAGTGGTGCAATCTCGGCTCGCTGTAGCCTCCGCCTCCCGGGTTCAAGCAATTCTGCCTCAGCCTCCCAAGTAGCTGGGACTACAGGCTTGCGCCACCATGCCTGGCATATTTTCATATTTTTAGTAAAGATAGGGTTTCACCATATTGGCCAGGCTGGTCTCAAACTCCTGACTTTAAGCGATCTGCCTGCCTTGGCCTCTCAAAGTGCTGGGATTACAGGGGTGAGCCACTACATCCAAGCTTTTTTTTTTTTTTTTTTTTTGAGACAGTCTTGCTCTATTATCCAGGCTGGAATGCAGCAGCAAGATCTCGGCTCACTGCAATCTCTGCCTCCCGAGCTCAGGTGATCCTCTCACCTAACCCTCTCAAGTACTATAGACACATGCTACCACACCTGGCTAACTTTTGTATTTTTCAGAGACGGGCAATTTTCACCATATTGCCCAGGCTGGTCTCAAACTCCTGAACTCAAGTGATCCATCTGCCTCAGCCTCCCAAAGTGCTGGAATTACAAGTGTGAGCCCCTGCACCCTGCCCAGTCTTAGAAATTTTTGATTGCTAATTCTGTCATCTAATATTGAATGCTGTGTCATCTAATCTTCCAGTTTTACATCATTTACAGTTTTGATAATTCTGCCCTGTTGGTCCTATTCTAGTCTTTTGGTTAAAAAGTTGAATAGCATGGCCAGGTGCGGTGACTCATGCCTGTAATCCCAGCACTTTGGGAGGCCGAGGCAGGCAGATCATGAGGTCAGGAGATCAAGACCATCCTGGCTAACACGGTGAAGCCCCATCTCTACTAAAAATACCAAGAATTGGCCAGGCATGGTGGCATGTGCCTGTAGTCCCAGCTACTCAGAAGGCTGAGACAGGAGAATTGCTTGTACCTGGGAGGCGGAGCTTGCAGTGAGCTGAGATCGCACCACTGCACTTCAGCCTGGGTGACAGAGCAAGACTCCATCTCAAAAAAAAAAAAAAAAAAAAAAAACCCTACCTGGGTGTCTTCTACTCCAGCTGAAATTTCTCAGTCATGTTGTTGGAGCTACATGAGATTTTATCAAATGTGTTAGCTCCTGTTAGTGTCTATTCTTGCCGTGGTTTTATTATAACATACCAGCCTAGTAATCCTATCATAAAAGGAAATAGCGTTTGTTGAAGCTTTGTGTGTGCTAGCGTCTGTTTTAAATACCAGAGATAGCAGATGAACAACACAGAATAAGTTTCCTGTCCTGATGGAACTTGCATCCTACTTGTGAGAATTCTAGTTTGACATGTATAATTTCTGGCAAAGATTCGCTGTTTCCTTGGGATCACAACTTTTCTATCTAGGTGTTCAGAACGTTCTTTAACAATCTGTTCTAGAATTTTTCCAACAGAAAACCATTTAGTTTTTTCTCCCAGTAGATACCCTTTGTTCACCTGCAATCTTCTGGCACTTTTATCTTTTTTCCATGATTTCTTATAGATTTGTAAGTAAGTACAGTTGTCCCCTGGTATCCATGGGGGATTGGTTTCAAGACTTCCCTCAGATACCAAAATTCACAAATGCTCAAGTTCCGTATATAAAATGGTGTGGTATTTACATATAACTTAGACACATCCGTCCATATACTTTAAATCATGTCTAGATTACTTATAGCTAATACAGGGTAAATGCCATGCAAATAATTGTTAATACTATAGTGTTTAGAGAACAATAAGAAAAAAAACAGTCTGTATATGTTCAGTACAGGTGCAATTTTTTTTTCCTGAAATATTTTCAGTCCACTTTTAGTTGAATCCACAGATACAGAACCCATGGAAGCACAGAGCCAACTGTACCAGTTAAACTACAGGCCTTTCCAGTTTACCTGTTTGGGTGGAGGCTTTAACTCACTAAGGCAGTTATTTGCTATGTTACTTTTTGTTTATCTTTTTTAAACTTCAGTTCTTGTGAACCTTGTTCTAATTCTACATTTCAGATTATTGTCTATTATGCAATAGTAAGTAGCTAAGAGTTCTGCTGTCCCACTATCACTGGTTAATAATAGAGCACCTACGTCAAACTTGTTTTTTTGTTTTTTTGTTTTTTTGGTTTTTTTGACTCAGGATCTCCTTCTGTTGTCCAGGCTAGAGTGCAGTAGTGCGATCATAGCTCACTTTAACCCTGAACTCCTGGACTTAAGCAATCCTCCTGCCTCAGCCTCCTGAATAGCTGAGACTACAGGTGTGTGCTACCATGCCCGGCTCTTTTTTATTTTTATTTTTATTTTTTGAAGAGACTAGATCTTGCTCTCTTGCCCAGGCTGGTCCCATCCTCCTGGCCTTGAGCCAGTTATCCTGCCTCGGCCTCCCACAGTTCTGGAATTACCGGCATGAGTCACTGCACCTGGCCTCTACCTCAAACTTTGAACCCATTCCTTTTTTCTTGTCCCCCAAACATAACTTGAAGGAATCTTCATATAGCTCTTAGCATTTTTCCAAGTATTACCTCTTTTTAAGTTTCAACCTTTGCAGTATTTTAAAGGCCTCTGTTATACTTTGTTATTAATCTTCAATTGTGTGGCACTTTTCATCTTTCATGTGTAATCATTTCAAAAGCTGGAATTTGTTGTATATGAAAATGCCTGGTACATGGTAAGCACTAAGGAAATGTCGGTTGAATCCAGCATATCTGCCCTGTTTCTGTTGACCCTTTGCAAAGCCTTTCAGACCTCAAGCTACTATCAGACCTTCTAGAACCCATCACCATGGCACAATACCAGTGTTCTCTCTGACTTCTCTGTGCAGGCTTCTTTATCATTTGTATAGAAGATAGAAGAAATGTTCAAGGCAAATTTTTAAATTAAAACTTTCAGATGGCAGGATAAATTAAACTGTTAGATGAAGATTGCTTTTATTATATCATAATGCCAGTGTTTTTATTTTGTTAATTAGCTACCTGTGAGATGTGTGGGATGGTTGGCGTCCGAGATGCTTTTTACTCTAAAACAAAGCGTTTCTGTAGCGTTTCATGTTCAAGAAGTTACTCGTCAAACTCCAAGAAGGCAAGCATTTTGGCCAGACTTCAGGTAACGGTACAGAAACCTTCTTACTTATATCTGTTATTTCTATGGCTTTCACCATTTATCTGTCATTTGACTGTGATTCGCTGCACTTCACCTCTGCCCACTCAGTTACTGTTTTATACCCACATCTTGAGGAAACATGTGAGCCCCAAACTTTGTTCAGCCTATAAAATTGGAAAACTATTTTAAATGGATAAGACATACTATCCAAAATAAATGATTATTTGCATAAGTTAATTAAAATATCCTTTTTCCAAATAAGTATAAACACTTTTTTATATACAGAAATCGAAGACATTTTCCTGTTTCCCTTTGTTTCCTTTTGTGTTAACATCAAGGTAGAATCTTTCATCATTTGGGGGGAAATAATTTAATCTCTGGTTTTATTTTCTCATCTCCTTGCTTTGTACTTTTTAGTACAATCCATTTGATACCTTGACCAAATGTATTTGGTTAATCCAACTAACCTTTTTGACAACGCTCATGGTATGGAAAGAAAATCGTCTTGCTTTAACTGTACATCAGTGCCTACAAAATGACTGGAGACTTGACCGTTTGACTAAGTTCTTACTATTGTATCATGTAAACAACTTTTTAAAGGCATTAACTTAACTGATTTTTGCAGTATTTTTATTGGATGATCACAGTGTTCTCATTTAATTTATTATTGTGATCATTATATAGCACTGAAAGGGTTATTTAAATCCTCCAAATTAAGGAAATACATCACTTAGATGTATTTCTATATTTCAGATAGACAGTACCTAAAGATCCTGAGCAGTGGTCTGTACCCAAATGGATGGCAGTTTGTCACACTGTGAATTTGGCCCATGATCATTTTGTCATTGATCTTTTGCGTTAGCACTAAAGGTATAAACCTCAGTCACTTGCTCTTTGAACATTAAATTATCTTCTCTTACCATATAAATAGCAATGCTTGGCAACCTGCATGAGTAAATAACCACTGGTTCTATCTACTGTAAGAAGGAATCAAGTATCCACCACAGCCTATATTTTAACATCTTGTGGGATATAATTTTTTATTAACATATTAATTTGCGTATTGCTGTTGTAGTCTATGCCAGCTCTGCTACCCATATTAGATAACTACATTGTAGCAGAACTCCAGAAAAAAATTCTCATGTTAAAATTCTTGTATGTTTCCTCTGCTTTAATAATTTTCTAAACCCTCAATGTTTACTGAAGCAGAATGTGTAGTATGCAGTCCAGTTAAATTGTGGTGGTGGGGGGATGAAAAAGAATCCTATTTACTTAACTTTTCTTGTTTTAGGGTAAGCCTCCAACAAAGAAAGCAAAAGTTCTTCAGAAGCAACCTTTAGTTGCTAAGCTAGCCGCATATGCTCAGTATCAAGCTACCTTGCAAAATCAAGCAAAGACAAAAGCAGGTAATATTGGTGAATCTGACAGAGATGAAATATTTGATATTGATTCGTTTAGTTTTAATTAATTTTGTAATTAATTAAATTGTAATTTTGAATTCTGTTTAAGCTGTTTCTATGTCCTGTTTAGCACATTACGGCTCTAAGCTTCCTAATGGTTGTTTAGATTTCAGTAAATTACTCTAGAAGATTATAGTTGCATGCATAAGTTCAGGTGCTTTTGGCAATCTCCTTAATGTTTTTGTTTGGTTTATTATTTACTTTCCATGTACTGATTCTCTGAATTGCGAAGATATTAGGCAAAGAAATAGGACATTCAGCAGGCTTCAAAGGGATTGTGAGAAGAGGAGTAGTAAGAGGAAGAGATTAAGGAAAGGATCATTTCTAATAAGAGTTTTTTTTTGGTTTTTTTTTTTTTTTTTTTTTTTTTTTGGAGACAGAGTCTTGCTTTGTCACCCAGGCTAGAGTCCAGTGACGTGATCTCGGCTCAGTGTAACCTCTGCCTCATGGGTACAAACAGTTCTCATGTCTCAACCTCCCTAGTAGCTGAGACTACAGGTGCACGCAACCACACTCAGCTTATTTTTGTATTTTTAGTGAAGATGGGGTTTCACCATGTTGGCCAGGCTGGTCTAGAACTCCAGACCTCAAATGATCCACCCACCTCAGCCTGTCAAAGTGCTAGGAATACAGGTGTGAGCCACAGCGCCCAGCCAGAAGATTTTTAATAGAAGTAAATAGAAAGTGAGGCAGTAAGTGAGTAAATAGAAGGGCAATAAGTGAGTAATGAGGAGAGCAATAAGAGAGTAAATAGTGAGAAGGGCAACAAGTGAGTAAATAGAAGAGGCAATGAGTGAGTAAATAGAAGTAAATAGAAAGTGAGGTAATTAAAAGTGATATGGGGTAGGTATCTCACTGAGGTACATGGCAAGAACTGAATGGAAATAAAAACACAAAAGCAGCCACAGCAGTGTTTGTCATTCTGTACACTTCTCTCAACTTCTCTTTGCTCCCCTTAACTGAAGAGCTTGTACCTCACTTCCTCAGGAGCATGTGTCATGTATAGAACAGTTAAGAAACTCCTGGCCAGGCGTGGTGGCTCATACGTGTAATCCCAGCACGTTGGGAGGCCAAGGCAGGTGGATCAGGAGATCACGAGTTCAAGACCAGCCTGGCCAATATGGTGAAACCCCATCTCTACTAAAAATACAAAAATTAGCTGGGTGTGGTGGCACGCACCTGTAGTCCCAGATGTTCGGGAGGCTGAGGCAGGAGAATCACTTGAACCTGGGAATCAGAAGTTCCAGTGAACCGAGATTGCGCCACTGCTCTCCAGCCTGGGTGACAGAGGGAGACTCAGTCTCAAAAAAAAAAAAAGAAACTCCTGTTTGTTTGCAAATATGATATAAGCCAAAGCTCATGCTATTTAGAGAAGTTATTTGATCTTAAAGAAAACATTCTTTAAATGGGATAAATTAATTTTAATGTCCTTTCACACATTTTAACTGTGATAACCTTCTTATAAATAAAAGATGTGAGAATTGTAATATACGTAAATTTGTTTGATTTTAGCAGTCTCCATGGAAGGTTTCAGCTGGGGTAACTACATCAATAGCAATAGCTTTATAGCCGCGCCAGTTACCTGTTTTAAACATGTAAGTACAGAATTTCTCACCTTATTTTGAAGTACTTAGTCATTGTTTAAATCTGAAGGTACAATAACACCTAAGCATCTTATCCTTAGAAGGTGTTTGTTTTTATGCCTTGTAATTGAAATCCTTCTTTTATTATTATACTTAATAATAGTTAAAAAGAACTTATGTAAGTTTTGTAAGTACAAGTTTCCTATAAAGAAATTGCAGTTTGAAGTTATTTTAAACAGGGAGAAGTACTAGTCTTCTAAGTACTAATTTTCTTTTATAATATATTTGTTTTTTAAATTTTTTGGTAAAGATATGGTCTCGCTATGTTGCCCAGGCTGGTGTCAAACTCCTGGCATCAAGCAGTCCTCCCACCTTTGCCTCCCAAAATGCTGGGATTACAAGTATGAGCCACCACACCCAGCCTCATCAGATGTTCATATTAAGTTGAACTGCTACTTTGTCCGGGCACAGTGGCTCAACTGTATTCCTAGCAACTTGGAAGAATGAGGCAGGAGGATCACTTGAGGCCAGGAGTTCAAGACCATCCTGGGCTACATAGTGAGACTTCTTTTCAACAAAAAATAAAAGTAAGTGAAATTGCTAGTATTGTGTATCAAAAATATGCATATTGACAGTGTCATACGATTTGACCTAACGGAAACCATTCATTGTGTATGTTACTTAAATCTGCAGTTTGACCTGATAATTCAGAAGAGGAAGGATCTTTTTTCTAATTTTTTTATCTCCAAATGTTAAGTCACAAAACAAGGAACTATTAGTTACATAGTATTGTGAGCTGAAATATGTGCTGTGTATATATCGTGAGAAACCCTTTAAAAGGTTTTCTTTTCAGCAAGTGGATTGTTACAGAGCATTTAAAATAATTTAGAATTGTGTTTAAAATATATCTGATGGCAAGTTCTTTCCTTTTGATTTTTTCCTTTAGATTTGATTAATTCTCTCCAATACTTTTTTAACCTGACTACAACTTTAATTAATACTTAAAGATCCTTTCTGCTGCTATCCGTGTTTAAGAAGAAAAGAGAATTTAGAAAATACATGAACTTTGGTTTGCGCTTAACATTTTGTTAATTTAGGGCTTTAGGCCAGGCACGGTGGCTCCCAGAACTTTGGGAGGCCGAAGCGGGCGGATCAGCTGAGGTCAGCAGTTCAAGACCAGCCTGGCCAACGTGGCGAAACCCCGTTTCTACTAAAAATAAAAAAATTAGCCAGGGGTGATGGTGGGCGCCTGTAATCCCAGCTACTCGAGAGGCTGAGGCACGAGAATCACTTGAACCCAGGAGGCAGAGGTTGCAGTGAGCCAAGATTGCATCACTGCACTCCAGCCTGGGCAATAGAGCGAGACTCAGTCTAAAAAAAAAAAAGAAAAAAAAAATTAAGGCTTTATTTTTAGATAACAACATGTGAACAAAACTGAGCTTAGGTTCCTGTTGTAGAAATCTGAGTGAATTTTCACTCATTCATGGCCTTAGTAAAGGAGTTTGATCAAAGTCAAGTATATTAATTTGCTAATTCTCATTCTTGAAAATACAATATGAAGCCCTTAGTCAGTGACATTGCCTTAAATGGCATCTTATTTCTGTGTAAAGTAGGTGATTTATTTTGCTGTAATGTTGATAATAGTGTCATATTTGTGAGAAATATTCCGTACACAGCAATGGCAGTTTTAAAGAGAGATCTTTAAAAAGAAAATCTTTAACTCTCTTCTCTTGGTATATTACTTTCCTGAAGGTCAGAAAGTTCTTAGTTACAGTAACTCTTTCACCTCAGATTCCTGAAACATTTGTCCGTTGTCTCCTTCTGAATGGCCTTTCTCTTTGTATCTATTTTTGTGTTATAAACCATATAAAACTGTTTTCTGTAAGTAGTCAGGGTATTAAAAAGAATAGCATTTCAACCCCAGAAGCATATTTTATTTTCTGTCCAAATCTTTGAATTGTTCTACTATTATATTAAAGTTATTTATGAGAAAATCTCTGTGGTAGTAATGAACTTGATTGACTTTGTTCAACTCTGCCTTTTTTGAGATTGAAATGTTCTATCATAGGGGATCGAGCAGCTAACCTCACCACACAATTAATGATAAGAATGTGGAGCCTCTGCTTTCTCACTCAGAAGTGAGGCATCTGTTTCTCAATTATGTAGACCCAGTGCCTTCCTGTTCCATTTACCTCTGTTTACTGCCTTCTCCTTATCAAACAGGAAAAATGTGTCTTAGTAATTCCTCGGTATGTTTTTGTACAAAGAGCTTGCTCTCTTACCTTAACCGGCATATTCACTTGAAGCCATTTGGTTAAGGGGGCCATACCTCATGCTGCACTTGATTTTGTCCTTTAGAGTTGACTCCTGCTGGTTGTCCCCTCCGAGACAGTTTTCTGGGTCTCTAAGGAGAGTTACTAGCTTTGTCTTTAGAAAACCTATAGTCAGGAGCTAAGAGTACAAGATCCTGCCTTGTATCATCAAAGTCTTCTAAGACTTGACACTTGCTCTGAAACTGGTTTATTAGACAGGAAGGCCTCTTTGTTCCAGACTCTACACCTGCCTTCTCTTTGAATACTTGAGTACAAGTTGGGAGCTTTTCCTGCTCCTAGGGGATTATTTTTCAAGCACAGTTTACGAAAGAACACCCAGCAAGTAACATGTAACACGGAAGCGGAGCTGTCGTGATTGCATCAGGAATTGGGATGGGGGCGCTGTCAGAGCCCTGGCTTCTTTAACTTAACCCAACCTCTTCTAGAATAAGAATCCCAGATAAATACTTTCTATTTTCTAGCACTTAGATATTATTGTGATTAGTTCTAAAATCATAGAATTTCAAGAATATGATTCTTTCCATGGTCTGTCTATAAGCTTCTGAGAATGAACTTTCTACAGAGTAGATCATAGGACTATATCCTTTTTGATAATTCCTGTAACTATTCATAGTGTCTTATACTCAGTCACTCAATTACAACAGTATCGTACAATTTTTTTTTTTTATAATCAGCAATGGAAATCAAGTCCCAGTTGTCACTTAGTATATCTACTTAGGCTGGGCATAATGGCTTACACCTGTAATCCCAACACTTTGGGAGGCCAAGGTAGGAAGATGGCTTGAGGCCAGGAATTTGAGGCCAGCCTGGTCAACATAGCAAGACCCTGTCTCTACAAAAGTGTATGTGTGTGTATATGTGCATATATACATGTGTGTGTATGTGTATATATGTGTGTATGTGTGTATAATATACACACACATATATTTTAGTATAATATACTAAAAAACTGTATATTATGATTGGCTGATAATGTTTTCTATTGTATCTAGGGGTTAGTTTTTCAGACCTTTTATTTAAGCATCATAATTGCCCTTTTTTGTTGTTGTTTTGTTTTGCTTGCCATATATTGGGTAAGAAGTCCCCTTTTCTCTAACAAAAATCTTAGACCTCAGAACAGGATAGTAGGAAACTGCATTGATTGTTCTGGCAGAGATGGGGTGTTGCTACCAGAGCCTTGGCTCCTGACATTTGAGCACCCCATCCTTGACAGTTCCTGAGGCTGGAAACCACTAAATTGGGTAATATCACTTTTAATTAATGCTAAATCATATGGTCACAAAGCTAGAAGGCATCTTTAAAATCATTTGGTTCAGCTAGTCCATGTCTTATAAATGAAGAATTCTTGCTACTTTTTTGAGTAGCTGGACTATAATTTTCAGCTTTGGGCTTTAACCCATTTTTCATAATGCAAGTCTTTTTTTTTTAAATGTGCGTTTTATTTAAGCCCCTAAGAGCAGTATCCATATCTATCCTAATGGTGGAAAAATCTCCAAAATAATAATGCCAGTTAGGTGCAATGTATAGATCAAAGAAATTAACAGATTATTTTCTATTAGTAATTTAACTTTAACCCAGCAGAGCCTTCAATTGATGTATGTGTATTCAGAACATTTGACTTTAAAGCACTGTAGCCAAGAGCAATGGCTCACACCTGTAATCCCAGCACTTTGGGAGGCCAAGGCAGGAGGATCAGTTGAGCCCTGGAGTTTGAGACCAGTATGGGTAACATAGTGAGACCTCATTTCTACAAAAAAAATTAGCTGGGCATGGTGGCACATGCCTGTAGTCCCAGCTACTCAGGAGGCTGAGGGGAGGGATTGCTTGAGCCCAGAAGGTCAGGGCTGCAGTTAGCCATGATCGTACCACTGCACTCCAGCCTAGGTGACAGAATGAGACACTGTCTCAAAAAATAAATAAAAATAAAGCACTCTTCAGGCCGGGCGCAGTGGCTCACGCCTGTAATCCTAGCACTTTGGAAGGCCGAGGCAGGTGGATCATGAGGTCAGTAGTTTGAGACCAGCCTGACCAACATGGTGAAACCCCGTCTCTACTAAAAATAGAAAAAAAAATTAGCTGGGCGTGGTGGCGGGCGCCACCGTGCAACTTGGGAGGCTGAGGCAGGAGAATTACTTGAAACCGGAGGGCGGAGGTTGCCGTGAACTGAGCTTGCGCCACTGCACTCTAGCCTGGGCAATAAGAGCAAAACTCCGTATCAAAATAAATAAATAAAGCACTCTTCATTATTTTTTAATTACTTAAAGACTTTAAATTGAAGCACTTCTATTTCCCATTATTTGCCATGTGAAATCAAGTAAAACTTTTTTTTCCCCTAGGTATTATAGCACGGGCCAAAATGTATAAATGAACATAAAGTCGTCTTTTTTCAGTTATATATTTACAGACTTCAGATTTCTTCTGTTTGGTACCTAAACTAATAATCTCATATCTTACTGATGCTGTCTTTACTTAGATCAGAAATGTTGAAATCATCCCATTTTCTCTCTCATACAGTTGTAGTTTGTACCAAAAAAAAAAAGTCCTTTGTACACATATATGCAGAAGCTTTTCAGCTGAGTTTATCATACTTTCTCTTTTCTTTTTTTTTTTTTTTTTTTGAGACAGAGTCTCGCTGTTTCACCCAGGCTGGAGTGCAATGGTGTGATCTCGGCTCACTGAAAACTCTGCTTCCCGAGTTCAATCGATTCTCCAGCCTCAGCCTCCTGAGTAGCTGGGATTACAGGCCCGTGCCACCACACTCGGCTAATTTTTGTATTTTTAATAGAGAAGAGGTTTCACCATGTTGGTCAGGGTGGTCTCGAACTCCTGACCTCGTGATCTGCCCTCCTCGGCCTCCCAAAGTGCTGGGATTACAGGTGTGAGCCACTGTGCCTGGCCACATACTTTTTCATTCTGCCTCCACAGATATCCTCTTGTTACTTACGTGACATATTCTAATCCTCTTTCTTGTGCCTGACCTGTATGTATGTCAGCTTTTTTAAAGGGATAAAGTTACCATGTTTTTTTGTGGTGTGTATCATGTATACTTTCAGGTTTTAAGGAAAGAAAAATAAAAGCCCTTTTGTGTATGTACAGTAGCAATAGTTTAGAATAAAACTCATTATCTATTTCTCAGGTATGTGCTTGTTAGTAAAATCTTTTTCAAGTGAACTCATTTTTTTTTCCCTAGTCGTGACCCCACACACAGGACTCTATTAAAGGTTGGAAAAAAGTCGTATTACTTCATCTCCATTTTAACTAAAGTTAAAATCTTCAAGGTAGCATCCTAGATTGCAGAATTTTCCTTCTAATGGAAATAAAACTTTAAATTAGTTTCTGGTACTTATTAGTGCTCCATCTCAGTTAGCTAGTCTGAGTGTTGCCATGAAATAAATTCTCCACAGGAAAGCAGTGAAATAAACATTACCTGTCTTGTCTTTTTTTTTTTTTTTTTTTTTTTTAACAGTCACATTCCTTCGCCCAGGCACGATTACAGTTCACTGCAGCCTCGACTTCTTGGGCTCACGTGACTCTCCCACCTCAGCCTCCCAAGTAGCTGGGACTACAGGCACACACCACCATGCCCAGCTAATTTTTTGTATTAATTTTTTTCTATTTTTGGTAAAGATGGGATTTCACCATGTTGCCCAGGCTAGTTGCGAACTACTGGGTACAAGCAATCCTCCCACCTTGGCCTCCCAAAGTACTGGAATTACAGGCATGAGCCATCACACCTGGCCCTGTCTTTCCGTATGTTTTAAAGAAAGCCTAACTTAAAATTTTTTTTTTTCTTTTTTTTCTTTTTTTTTTTCTGAGATGTAATATTGCTCTATCATCCCCCAGGCAGGAGTGCAGTGGCGCCATCTTGGCTCACTGCAAACTCCGCCTCCTGGGTTCAAGCGATTCTCATGCTTCAGCCTCCTGACTAGCTGGGACTACAGGTGCGTGCCACCACACCCAGCTAATTTTTGTATTTTGGGTAGAGACAGGGTTTCACCTTGTTAGTCAGGCTGGTCTTGAACTCCTGGCCTCAAGTGATCTGCCCACCTTGGCCTCCCAAAGTGCTTGGCATGAGCCACCACACTGTGCCAATTCTTTAGTGATACTGGTTTAATATGGTTTTTTCCAAAAAAATTATGGACTGTTTTATGCGTTTTGTTGTTGTTGTTGTTGTTTTGAGATGGAGTCTTGCTCTGTTGCCCAGGCTGGAGTGCAATAGCACGATCTTGACTCACTGCAGCCTCCGCCTCCTGGGTTCAAGTGATTCTCCTGCCTTAGCCTCCCAAGTAACTAGAACTACAGGCATGTGCCACCATGCCCAGCTAATTTTTGGATTTTTAATAGAGACAGGGTTTCTCCATGTTGGCCAGGCTGCTCTTGAACTTCTAACCTCAGGTTATCCACCTGCCTCGGCCTCCCAAAGTGCTGAGATTACAGGCCTGAGCCACCACACCCGGCCGCCTTTCAAATTAGTAACCAGTGCTTCCTGTCTTTTTACATATGCATAGCATTATTTCAGCCTTAATCTTACTTCCACCCCAGGCATCCCATTTTCCTTTTTGTCCTCTCCTTGGACTCATCTACCTGCTACCACCACCCCAAAAGATAGATTCTGGTATCAAAAGGTGAGTGGAGGACAGGCACAGTGGCTCATACCTGTAATCCCAGCACTTTGGGAGGCTGAGGCAGGCAGATCATCTGAGGTCACCAGTTAAGAGACCAGCCTGGCCAACATGACAAAACTAAAAATACAAAAATTAGCCAGGCTTGGTGGCACCGGCCTGTAATCCCAGCTACTCGGGAGGCTGAGGCAAGAGAATGGCTTGAACCCAGGGGGCAGAGGTTGCAGTGAGCCGAGATTGCACCATTTCACTCCAGCCTGGGCGACGGAGTGAGACTCTGTCTCAACAAAAAAAAAAAAAAAAGGGTGAGTGGACTTTATGGAGAAGACAGGAACAGTTTTGGTTTTTTTTCTTTTTCTGCTTTCTACCAGAAAATTCTAGTAAGTAGTACTTAGGAACTCTCATTTCTTTCTACTTAAATTTCTGTAATGTTTTCTCCCCTTTTTGGCCAAATAATATTTCATCATTCTCTGCTATATGTACTTTGCCTGTTAGTCTGAAGACATTTTAATGATGGCTTTTTGTACATTTGCCATCTGATTGGGATAAATTATTCCTTCTTGGTTACCTATATGCGACCTCAGGTCTTGTCTCTGCCCACTTACAGATTAATATTAAAGATTGTATGGTTATCTTTGGTTGGCAGCTCTGCAGAGGGAAGTCTCTATGTCTGCCATAAATCATCGTGTGTGCAGTGCATCAGCCCCCTGAGAGTCTGAATACTAGCCAGCTGAGCTGTTGGACCATCTGGGAATGATCTTGAAGTCCAGCAAATAAGACTTCCCACCCAGTTATTTTCTTACAGTCATGTGGAGGTTGTCATACATTTGTGTTGGGGACCCCTCAGCATTTGGATTTGGCCATGTCCTGCAGGACCTGATGACAGCTTACCTTGCAGGGAAGGAGAGTCGCTCCCAGATAGCCCTCACGAGTGGCCCTGGAGCAGGAAGTGGTGGAGCAGATCTTCCTTGTTTGGGAGGAGCCTGAGGTGGACCTCGCGTCCTGAGTCTGGAAGGTAAATTTGTTGTTACCTGTAAATTATGGTTCTGCTAGTTCATGCTATGCCAATCCAGACTTTCAGAGGTATCCCTCCTGCCAGCAAGCGAAGACAGATGACTTGGACGAAGATGGCTGTCAGGCCCTGGGTCATTTAGTCTTCCACACTTAAGAATATTCATTTTAAACTAAAGGGCAGACATATCTATGAAATTACCATATTATTTCAACACATTGAGCACATACTATGCTATGACTGTGGTGCTCTTTCTTGTTGATGTTTTTGTTTCTTCATTTTTTTTTCTTAGAATGAACCATATGGATTGGTTTAAGAGGGCCTAGCAGAACCACAACCTTACAGGCAAGAACAAATGTCACTTTCTGCTACTTTCTCCTATACCAATCCAGACTGTAGGGACCAAAAGTATCCTCCACCAAAGTGAACATAATTTTTTAAGCAAGCATATTGACATTTTGTTTTCTTTAATAAAATAGTATTAAAAGTTTTCTCCCAACAAATGTTAAGGCTTTAAAAAAATAAAAGTCAATATGACAGATTGTCACATTTAGCTCAAAAGGGAATACTGTATGCCAAACTCACCAGTGACCCCCAGCTCATTAGCATAAGCACGCCTCTTTCTTCTCAGTGAAAAATAAACCCAATTCACAAATTTGGTAACCAGACAAAGAGGGATGGATGCTGCACTGCATTCATTTAACTGCATCTCTCTGCTCTAATTGGTACATCCTCACAAAAATGAATACATGATCTTTGTGTTAATATATGTTAGCTTAGTTTATGTTACCTGTCTTCCTTCTAGTTTCTCCTTTTTTGATCATATCTGCTGGCAATAGGGATGGCCCTACAGTCTAGAATGATATAGGGGAAAGATAGCAGAACCTGAAGAGTCCAGTCTTTCAGTTTAAAAAAGAAGAGGTAGTCACAATGAATATATTATTTTTTGCACAAGTCGAGGCGATAATTATATGTACCCTTCCAGAACCGCAAATAGTTGAGCTAGTCCATGTCTGCCAGTTACTGAGGTATACTCATTGCTTACTATTTAAACCGTTAGCCATTAATTGATTCTCTTTGGTTTCTAGACTTATCCAACTTCGGTATTTGACATTCTCTTCCTCTCCTTCAGAAATTCCAGAAACTACTGAGAGAGTAGGGGTTGAATGTTGTTTTAGGCTAATCCTCCTGTTGGGTGAGCATCCACCAAAGTAGGAGGGGCCTTGCATGGAGGACATTTGCCTAATGTTCAAATTGGCTACTTCATGTAACTCCTGGATATCTTTGCTCATCTTTGAGCTTTGAGGCTATTTTGGTTTTTCCTGATTTGTTCATACTATCAAGTCTTTTACAACCTCACATAATCCTTTTCTTTGTGATCAAGGTTCTAAATTTAATGAGAAGCTGATTATCCAGAGCAACACAAACTGTAGTATTATCAGCATTTATATTCTTAAATGTGCTTATTTGATTTAATTTACCATTGCATAAGTTCCAAGTAATTGTGAATTACCTTGAATTTTAAAGATTAAAATACAATGGAAACTGTACTTCGGGAACATCTGTTAGATTTTGGAAAATCCCTTCATGGTGCTCATTTAATTGATTTTCCGAGTCCCCATCTTAACCATTTGCTGTGGGAGGCTAGTGATTACCAGTTCTCACATTGGAAGTTTTCTCTTTATAGTAATTTCTACATGAGAAATTTTGAAATAATTGAAATAGTTTACCATGGTACTCGTCTCCAAAACTCTTCAACTGCACCTTCTTAATAACTTTATTCAATGCTTTTCCCTCATGTCCATCTTTGTGGACTCAATTTATATTCTGTGAATTTAACTTCAATTGAAAATTTTCGTTTCTCTTATTCATGTTGTTGGAAACCACATTGCTGATTGGAATTGTTTTTCTTTCTGCTCTTTGGCCAGATCTTTTTAAATTAGAAATTAGGATAAAGTATATTCATTCAGTACATATTAAAAATAATAAATTTCTTAAAACAATTTAATCCTATTAAATCTGCTATTGAGTTTGTAATTCCACTCTTAGAAAAATTGCTGCTTAAATCTTATATTAGGACAGTATCAAATTTTGAAGTCAGCATGAATCTAGTCTAACATATGTGAATTCTCTCTTCATCTTGTTTGTCACTGAAACTGACTTTTTCCAGATAGAATTCTATGAAACAAACGGAATTAAAATGGCATTTTTAGTTTAATATTCCTATTATTGATGGTAATGCTTAATTTTCATTGATATGTTTTAGGCTTTATGTTAATAAGACAATAATTTAATGATTTTTATATGACAGGCACCTATGGGGACCTGCTGGGGTGATATCTCAGAAAATGTGAGAGTAGAAGTTCCCAATACAGACTGCAGCCTACCTACCAAAGTCTTCTGGATTGCTGGAATTGTAAAATTAGCAGGTGAAAAGCATGAATAATAATTTAGAAGAAAATGCAGTGATCCTTGTAACCCTTTGTAAAAAAGCATGTTTATAAATTTTGCAAGTATTGCCAAATAAAAAATATGTTATGATAGAGGGCAGAGATTGGCAGATTGTTTTCCGTGAAAAAGCCAAACAAATATTTTCAACTTTGCAGGCCGTATGATCTCTATCACAGCTATTCGTCTCTATCATTATAGCATGAAAGCACCCTTAGCAATACATAAAAAAATGGACATGATTGCGTTCCAGCAGAAATTTGAATTTCATGTAATCGTTATGTATCATGAAATATCCTTTTTTTCTCTTCAACCATTAAAAATGTAAAAGTCATTCTTAGATCACAGTCATAAAAATAATCCAGCAATAGACCAGATATATAGGCCATAATGTATATGTCACTTTGAAAAGTAACAGAGGTTGAGATACTAAAAAATTGATAAGAGCTGGCCACAGTGGCTCACGCCTATAATCCCAGCCCTTAGGGAGGCAGAGGCAGGAGGATAACTTGAGCCTAAGAGTTCAAGACCCACCTGGGCAATATAGTGAGACCCATTCTCCATTTAAAAAAAAAAAAAAAGTGATAAGAACCTTAATACCAAATTTATACAATTGTTGATAATTTTATGCATCTTGAGTTCTTCCTTTCTCTTTATTCCCACTGCCTCCACCATACCAAGCCCTTTACTGCTCATGAAATAAACATGTTAGGAATCTACTGTGCTAGACAATGTGGACAAAGGATGATATCCAGAAGTATAAGGCTTGTATTTTTTCCAGCATGTTCACATCTGCCAAATGTTGACTACTACCAGGCATTAATATGACAAGGTACTCAGTGAGCAGTGTAGTCGGGCAGTGTAGAGGAGAGGCAGGCAGCCACTCATAAGAAAAGTTATCTTTTACTACTGTGACAGATTTCTAACTCCTGCTACTCTCTAGTTTTATTTCCGGCATTCTCCTCAAAACACTGCAGACTGCTCTACTGTGTACTGCTAATTGACTTAATTTACCTAAAAATTATTTTAAATTTATTTTTATGTTCAAGCATCTTTTATGGCCTCTTTGTACTTAAAGGATCAAGATGGCCAGCGTTTATGGCATTCATGGCTATTGATGAGTTGCTCCATATACCACATGCCAGATGTGTTATAGTTCTCCAGCATAAATGATCTGTTGTGATGAGGCCAATCTCCCTCCCTCCTTTATACAAGCATGTTTTTGTCACCTCTGTGCCTTGGGTTACTCTTGCAAGAGTGTCCCAACTCTGTACTTAACTGTACTACTACCCAGGTCAATTCCCCATCTTTTTCTTGAAACATTTTCCCAGCTGTATAAACATTCGCTAAATGCTTGTATTAATCTCTACACTGTAATTTAAAACAACAGCATATTATTTTTGCCCTGGGTGTTTAAGTTAGTTATATTTAAATAGCTCTTAAAATCAGCGCATTTACTATCCAAAAATTACTTCTTCCTTCCATCTCCGATTTTACATTTTTCTTTTATCTAACTGCATCATATATCTTCTTTAAGCCACTTTAATGCCATTGTAGAAGTGAGCCTAATGTTAACCAGAAGCTAGAGTCAGCAATAATTAGCAAACTCATAAATTGTTCTAAGAAATTATTGAATTTTAAAACTGAACATTTAATGCTATAAATTTTCACAGACATGAAAATGCTGACTGAACTTGTCTCCTAGCCTGAAATACACATATATTGGCGTTTTTCTGTTTCATTAAAGACCTTAAATTAAATCTTAATCTTTTGTCAACATAAAGTTTATAAAATTATAAATAGGATATATTACATATTTTTTGTACTTTCCAAGAATAAGGCTTCCTATTTGCCTAGGACATACAGTTTTTAACTCATTTTACATAATTTTCTTTGTGTTTATTGAACTTTTTACCTGGCATATTCAAATCTTATTTCTAAATACATACAACAGAAAAATTTAGATTCTTAAAGTAGCTACATTCAAATTACCCAGGAGTAATTGGCCACCTGAGCAGCTGGATAAAGCAGTTTCTTTGAAATGTACTTCAAGGCCAGGCGCGGTGGCTCAAGCCTGTAATCCCAGCACTTTGGGAGGCCAAGGCGGGCAGATCACCTGAGGTCGGGAGTTCGAGACTAGCCTGGCCAACATGGTGAAACCCCATCTCTACAAAATACAAAAATTAGCTGGGCGTGGTGGCACACGGCCTGTAATCCCAGCTACTTGGGAGGCTGAGGCAAGTGAATCACTTGAACCTGGGAGGCAGAGGTTGCAGTGAGCCAAGATCACACCACTGCACTCCAGCCTGGGTGACAGAGAAAGACCCTGTCTTCATAAAAAAGGCCGGGCGCGGTGGCTCAAGCCTGTAATCCCAGCACTTTGGGAGGCCAAGGCGGGCAGATCACCTGAGGTCGGGAGTTCGAGACTAGCCTGGCCAACATGGTGAAACCCCATCTCTACTAAAAATAAAAAAATTAGCCAGGTGTGGTAACGCATGCCTATAATCCCAGCTACTACTCAGGAGGCTGAGGTAGGAGAATCACTTGAACCCAGGAAGCCAAGGTTGTAATAAGGCAAGATTGCGCCACTGCACTCCAGCCTAGGCAACGGAGCAAGACTCCATCTCAGAAAAGAAAAGAAAAAGAAATTATGGGTACAATTGAAATACATGTAAGGAGGCCATGCTCTGAAAACAGTTGAACTGTTTGCACTGAACAAATGATTCTCAATGTTTGGTCCGTAGACCAGCAGCAACAGCATCACCTGAGGACTTGTTAAAAAGGCATATTCTCAGTTCTACCCAATATCTACAAAATCAGAATCTCTGGAGGGGGACCCAGCCATCTGTCTGTTAACAAACCCTGCAGGTGATTCTGTTGCAGATAGACACTAGTTTGACAACTGCTGTCAGATGCTGTATTGTTTTATTTAATTTTATTTTCTTACTATGTAGTGATTTATTTCTGGGTTTCAGGTTACAATGCCCTTTTAAGATATGAAGGATTTGAAAATGACTCTGGTCTGGACTTCTGGTGCAATATATGTGGTTCTGATATCCATCCAGTTGGTTGGTGTGCAGCCAGCGGAAAACCTCTTGTTCCTCCTAGAAGTAAGTAGCTTATTTACCCTTACCGTACTTTTTTATATGTGTACTTTAATGCTGTTTTACACATAGCAATGTTAAAGTATTATGGAAATTAAAGGCCAGGTATGGTCGCTCACACCTGCTTGTAAATCCCAGCACTTTGGGAGGCCGAGGCAGTTGGATCACTTGAGGTCAGGTGTTTGAGACCAGCCTGACCAACATGGCGAAACCCCATCTCGACTAAAAATATAAAAATTAGCTGGGCATGGTGGTGTGTGCCTGTACTCAGGAGGCTGAGGCAGAAGAATCCTTGAACTGGGGAGATGGAGGTTGCAGTGAGCCAAGATCGCACCACTGCACTCCAGCCTGGGTGACAGAGCGAGACTCCATCTCAAAAAAAAAAAAAAAAAGAAAAGAAATTAAAGTAATTTTTTGGTGTCAAGCAGCTTTTTGCTGGCAAGGCATATACTTGCTTTCTCTATATTTGTTACCTTTCAGAATGTTAATAGTCTGATTTTGCAAGGAAATTTGTTACTTTTTTAACAAATAATTTATGAAGCAGTTCTTTTTTGCCAAAGTATGACTGGTTATTTCTTCTGTTTTAGCTATTCAGCATAAATATACAAACTGGAAAGCTTTTCTAGTGAAACGACTTACTGGTGCCAAAACACTTCCTCCTGATTTCTCACAAAAGGTAAAAACAGGATCTTATAAAGACTGAAGAGGCCGGGCGCGGTGGCTTAAGCCTGTAATCCCAGCACTTTGGGAGGCCAAAACGGGTGGATCACGAGGTCAGGAGATTGAGACCATCCTGGCTAACACGGTGAAACCCCGTCTCTACTAAAAAAT
>NW_012106363.1:2498601-2504161 GCF_000951045.1 Mandrillus leucophaeus
AACATTTTTAAGGAATTGGTTTAATTTTGTGAACCAGATGATGTGTGTTACATTTCAAATGCATTCAGTATTTTTTACAGTATAATATGAAAATTTCTTGTAGACCTTTGTCATGAATTTCGAGCAGTTTTTTTTGTATGCTTTTAAGGTTTCAGAGAGTATGCAGTATCCTTTCAAACCTTGCATGAGAGTAGAAGTGGTTGACAAGAGGCATTTGTGTCGAACACGAGTAGCAGTGGTGGAAAGTGTAATTGGAGGAAGATTAAGACTAGTGTATGAAGAAAGCGAAGATAGAACAGATGACTTCTGGTGCCATATGCACAGCCCATTAATACATCATATCGGTTGGTCTCGAAGCATAGGTCATCGATTCAAAAGATCTGGTAAGCACCTGTCACAAGAACTCCTGTCAAAAGCATCATTGAGGCTGAATTATACTAGTTGGTTATTTTTCTCTGCAGAATTGCACAGATCAAAAATAGCATTCTAGTTTTTTGGGCTGCTTATTCTACCTTAATTAGTGAAGGTTCACACCATATTAGTGTCCTAATAAATTTTTTTTATATTCCTTCCACTTGTTCTCCAAAAGAATGAACTTTTGGTCACAACTACAGTTATTTCTTTCTTTTATTATTCAGCCCATTTGAAAGATCTAAAGATCCCTTTCCCTTTCCATTCAATTTTAATCAAAATAGCAAGGTTAAATGTGGTTAGACTTAATACTAAGCACATGAAAACATGCTTCTAAAGTTGTAATTTTCTAACTAGGGAATTACATTAAAATTATGAGCATTAAAATTGGCTGAATATATTTAAAAGCATATATGCACATGTACCCTGAAGAGAGAAAAGACTATTAAAGAATATTCACCCCAAATGTAGAAGGCATGTCTTTTTGCCATGTTTTATAGTATGACATACCTTGTGAGTTTGAAGCCTTCAAAGAACGTGGTTTTTGGTCTTCTCACAAATGCTGACAGATTAGTGTGTAACTTTTCCTTGTAGATATTACAAAGAAACAGGATGGACATTTTGATACACCACCACATTTATTTGCTAAGGTAAGAAGTTTTTATAAGAACCCTCATTTGTAAATTAGGTTTGAAAGAGGGTTGTGGGTTTTTTCCTAAAATTACGGAAATCACAGTTACATGTGTTCACTTAAAAGAATTAAGACCTTGTAAATTCATAGGTGTCACAACTCTTTATTATAATTATTCTTAAATTCTATTTGTCTGAATTCTCTCTAAACTTTGATGGAAGTTTGAGTTATAATACTAGGTAGGTAGGAGAAGGCACCTGGTAAATCTTTTCACATTGGTAATATTTTAATTATTAAAATAACAACATTTGTAACAGTAGATGTGCTTTCATATAATTCTTTAGGTAAAAGAAGTAGACCAGAGTGGGGAATGGTTCAAGGAAGGAATGAAATTGGAAGCTATAGACCCATTAAATCTTTCTACAATATGTGTCGCAACCATTAGAAAGGTAAGATAATAGGTTTTAAAATATAGAAATGCAATTATAGGATTTGGGTGTAAGCTAATAGAAGGAGTCCCCAAGCATATTCATTTTGACATAAAATGTGTATGTGTGTGTATCTTCACTGGAGAGAAGGTTGCTAGGAATTTCAAAATAAGTTTGAATTCCTGATCTTTCTTATATAGTTTATTGTCAAGATTGTCATTTTGAGTCTGCTACATTTACTTGTGGAAGTATATCCTAATTTAGAGGGAAAATATTTATTTAAGTTACTTCTAGTCAAGGCTAGTCCAATTCAGAATTGTAACAAGGCCAAGTTTATCTTCAGTTTCCTGTGTTTCCTCTTTAGGCCTTTTTCTTCCTTTTGGTGGTAGTTTTTGCTTCTTTTCTCTTTTCCCCCTCATCTAAAACTGCTCGTACAAAAAGACCTAGAAGAGAGATTCTTGGGTTTTGTTTGTTTGTTCATTTTTTTGAGACACAATCTCTCTCTGTCGCCTAGGCGGGAGTGCAGTAGTGTGATCACAGGCTCAAGTGACCTTCCCACCTCAGCCTTCAGAGTGGCTGGGATCACTGGTGTGTCCTTTCATGCCTGGCTAATTTTCTTATTTTTATTTTTGTAGGTACAGGGTCTCCCTAGGTTGCCCAGGCTGGTCTCAGACTCCTGGGCTCAGGCAATCCTCCTAAAGTTCTAGGATTATAGACATGAGCCACAGCACCCAGCATTTTTTTTTTTCTTTTTTTTCTTTTTAAGACATGGTCTCACTCTGTCACCCAGGCTGGAGTGCAGTGGCATGATCTCAGCTCACTGCAACCTCTGCCTCCCAGGCTCAAGTGATCCTCCTGCCTCAGCCCCCTGAGTAGCTGGGACTACAGGTGCTGGCTAATTTTTATATATTTTGTAGAGATGGTATTTCACCATATTGCCCAGGCTGGTCTCGAATTCCTGGACTCAAGTGACCCACCTGCCTCGGCCTCCCACAGTGCTGGGATTACAGGCATGAGCCACCACGCCTGGCCTTTCCTTTTTTTTTTTTTTTTGAGATGGTGTCTCGCCCTGTCACCCAGGCTGTAGTGCAGTGGCGTGATCATAGCTCACCACAGCCTTGAGCTCAAGCAGTTCTCCCACTTCAGCTTCCTGAGCAGCTGGCACTACAGGCACAAGCCACCACACCCAGCCAGTTTTTTGTTGTTGTTGTTTTCTTAGCAATGGGGTCTCACTGTATTGCCCAGGATAGTCTCGAACTCCGGAGCTCAAGCAGTTCTCCTGCCTCAGCCTGCTGAGTAGCTGGGATTACAGGCAGGGGCCACCTGCCTGGCTAACATTGGCGGTTTTTTAAGGCCCCAGGTGAATATCATGTACAGCCATGGTCTAGAACCACCTAAGGAAAATCTGCTTACATAAAGGTGTAACTTAAGTCATAATTTGCATTTCAACAGTTTAAAACCTTGAGCTAAAAGAAAAACAATTATGATGGCCTGGGCATGGTAGCTCACACCTGTAATCCCAGCACTTTGGGAGGCTGAGGCGAGCAGATCACAAGGTCAGGATATCAAGACCATCCTGTCTAATACGGTGAAACCCCATCTCTACTAAAAATATAAAAAATTAGCCAAGCGTGGTGGCATGCGCCTGTAGTCCCAGCTACTCGGGAGGCTGAGGCAGGAGAATCACTTGAACCCAGGAGGTGGGGGTTGCAGTGAGCCGAGATGGCGCCACTGCACTCCAGCCTGGGCGACAGAGCGAGACTCCATCTCAGAAAAGGAAAAAGAAAAACAATTATGATGACTGCCATGTCACATGGTCAAACAGCTGGACAAGACTGGCTCCAAACCCTGTTCCTCCTCTTTTCCTGACTAGTGATCAGAATGACCCAGTAAGATTTAAAACAGGCCGAGGCAGGCAGATCACAAGGTCAGGAGTTCGAGACCAGCCTGGCCAATATGGTGAGACCCCATCTCTACTAAAAACACAAAAATTAGCTGGGCATAGTGGCAGGCGCCTGTAGTTCCAACTGCTCGGGAGGCTGAGGCAGAAGAATTGCTTGAACCCAGGAAGGGGAGGTTGCAGTGAGCTGAGATCGCACCACTGCATCCCATCCTAGGCAACAGAGCAAGACTGTCTCAAAAAAAAAAAAAAAAAAAAATTTAAAACACTGATTCCTGAAACACCTTTATCATGTTAAAAAAAAAAAAAAAAAAAAAGGCCAAGCCGAGTGGCTCACACCTGTAATTCCAGCACTTTAGAAGGGTGGGTTACGAGGTCAGGAGTTCAAGACCAGCCTGGCCAACATGATGAAACTAAAAATACAAAAAAATTAGCCGGGCCTGGGGGCAGGCGCCTGTAATCCCAGTAACTTGGGAGGCTGAGGCAGGAGAATTGCTTGAACCTGGGACACAGAAGTTGTAGTGAGCTGAGATCGTGCCATTGCACTCCAGCCTGGGCAACAAGAGCAAAAACTCTTGTCTCAAAAAAAAAAAGAAAAAATTAAAGGCTTGGTGCGATGCCTTACGCCTGTAATCCCAGCACTTTGGGAGGCCAAGGCGGGTGGATCACTTGAGGTCAGGAGTTCAAGACCAGCCTGGCAAACATGATGAAACCCCATCTCCATACAAAAATTAGCCAAGTGTGGTGGTGTGCGCTTGTAATCCCAGCTACTCGAAAGGCTGAGGCAAGAGAATCACTTGAACCCGGGAGGCGGAGGTTGCAGTGAGCTGAGATCTAGCCACTGCCCTTTGGCCTAGGCATAGAGTGAGACTCCATCTCAAATAACAACAACAACAAAAATCACATAGATTCCCACGATCTACTCCATGTCTACACGATCAGAATCACAGTCAAGGCCAGGCTTGGTGGCTCACGCCTGCAATTCCAGCACTTTGGGAGGCTGAGGTGGGAGGATCCTTTCAGTTCTAGCTACCACCCATGTGACAGCAGTCTCTGTGTCTGTTGATTCTAATTACTGAGAAAGAGTCTGAATAGCTGAGCTAAGCCTTTGGTTTGGGTCCATATGTGATACATAAAAGTCCCTAGTCCAGTCACCTGTATTTAGAAGAATGAAGAAAGGAATCCCATGTAAGTGGGATAGTTCTGTCCAGAGGTCGTAGGCAAAGCTGTCAAACTTGAGAGTAGTAAATTTAGTGTACATGTTTACCATATAGAAATAACCAGAGAAAGGAACTTGGGGGAAGAGACTAAAAGATAGTGTGGAACCAGTATTGCAGGCTTTAAACACTTGGTCAAGTGATCCGAGAGTTTTTAGTAGACAGGATAACTTGGTGTAAAGGTTCTGGCCTGAACAGAGACTGGACTGAAGGAAATTTTTACTAAGAGGGGCAGCATCCATAGAGGATGGCTGAAAGCAATTATATCAAACAAGATAGCAAAGTCAAGACAGAGATTAATGGCAAGTTGAGGTGGAGTTGTGGAACACGGTGATTGATTACCTCTAAAGGAGTAAGAGGAGTTGTTGATTTGACACCCTGTACTAACTCAGAGAATACGTTCAGCATGCAGGTAAAATGCTGGACCGAGACACTGGAAGAGAGGCAAACTCATGATAAAACTTTAGGAATCACTGGTGTAAAAGTTGATCATTATAGCACTGGGGTGGATGAGGTCATCAAAACAGACAGAGAAAAGCTAAAATCAGAAACGTGAAGGTTGGAGGTGAAAGAGCAAGTACCAAAAGGAATGCAGAAGGAATGATCAGAGAGATGAGAAGATTGATTGGTAGAGCAGAATGTGATAAGAGACTAGGAGAAAATGTTTCAGAAAGTTAAGAGTAGGTTGGGTGTGGTAGCTCACACCTGTAATCCTAGTACTTTGGGAGGCCGAGGCGGGCAGATCACTTGAGCCCACCTTGGCCCCCAGGAGTTCGCTACCAGCCTAAGCAATAGGGCAAAACCCTGTCTCTACAAAAATTAGCTAGGTGTGGTGGCACACCTATAGACCCAGCTACCCAGGAGGCTAAAGTGGGAGGATCACCTGAGCTCACGGAAGTTGGCTTCAGTGAGCCATGATTGTACCACTGCACCTCAGCCTGGGCAACCGTGTCTCAAAAAAAAAAAAAAAAAA
>NW_012106363.1:2505646-2509886 GCF_000951045.1 Mandrillus leucophaeus
AGGCAGAGACAGAAGCTACTGAGCCGGGGAGGTCAAGGCTGCAGTGGGCCATGTTTGCACCATTGCACTCCAGCCTGAATGACAGAGCAAGACCTTGTCTCAAAAAGGGGGAGTGGGTTACTTGTTACAACAGTCTCTGAGGCGTGAAGAAACGAACAAGAGGACCCTTAACGTGGACCAGCCTTAGCATCTGACATAGAGGAGTATGGTTATCTGTAGCATAAAAGAGAGGAAGTTGGAGGTTGAAGAAAGTGGAGACGGTTTGTAAAAACTCTATGTGATAAATCAGAAAGAAAGAAGTAAAAGTGTTATCAAGTAGGATTTGGAGCCTAGCTGAAACTAGATAGGTAAATTATAAGAGCACTCAGCCCCAGTTTCATGATGCTGCGACAGCAGGCAGCTATAGCCATGGTCAAAGGCACTGCTTTTCCCAGACCTCTGAGGTCAGTTCTAGGTAATCCTGCTTTTATTTCTGGAACACACTAGAATTTACATAGGTTTTTTTCATTAGAACTTCTGTTATTTAACATAACTCAATAGAGAAGCATGTTTCACTTTGAAGAGACCTTTATATAATAGATTTTCCTTTCTTTTAGAATGTCAAAGTATTATTTTTGTAATAGTAGTATCTAATTTCAAGTACTTAGAATTCTCTTAATTTAAAAGGTGCTAGCTGATGGATTCCTGATGATTGGGATCGATGGCTCAGAAGCAGCAGACGGATCTGACTGGTTCTGTTACCATGCAACCTCTCCTTCTATTTTTCCTGTCGGTTTCTGTGAAATTAACATGATTGAACTTACTCCACCCAGAGGTACTTCATCCTAATATAAACACTGGAGTTTAATCTTTGCTTTCTTCTTACATGGTTTCCATTTACAACATTTAACACAGCTCTAGATTTCCTGAGTATGTATATAACGTGTGTGGATAAACATATACATACAGGAGCTGTAGGTTGCTCTAAAAATATAAAGTACTGTATTCTAGCTTACTTTAATAAATTACAGTAGTATATAATTTTTCCTGAGCATCTGTGTATTTTATAACATGAATTGGTATTCTCAAACTCTGTTGAGTCAGTAATACAGGCTCAACAGGCTATGGCATATATAATTTTTTTTTCCCCCAGTAAAGACAGGGTCTTACTCTGTTGCCCAGGCTGAAGTGCAGTGGCACAATCATAGCTCACGGTAACTTCCAATTCCTGGGTCCAAGCAATCCTCCCACCTCAGCCTCCCTAGTAGCTGAAACTATAGCTGAAAGGCACAACCATGTCTGACTTTTTTTTTTCTTCTTTTTTCTTTGTATGTACAGACGGGACTCTCACTGTGTTACCCAGGCTGGTCTTGAAATCCTGGCCTCAAGTGATCCTCCCACTTCAGCCTCCCCAAAGCACTGGGATTAGGAGTGAACCACCACATTTAGCTATGTGGACTTTTTTTTTTTTTTTTGAGACAGTCTCGCTCTGTCACCCAGGCTGGAATGCAGTGATGCTATCTCACCTCTTTACAGCCTCCACCTCCCAGGTTCAAGTGATTCTTGTGCCTCCCCTCCCAAGTAGCTGGAATTACAGGTGTGCACCGCCATGCCCAGCTGATTTTTCTATTTTTAATAGAGATGGGGTTTCGCCATGTAGGCCAGGCTCATCACAAACTCCTGGTCTCAAATGATCCGCCCACCTTGGCCTCCCAACATGCTGGGATTATAGGTGTGAGCCACTGCACCCAGCCCTATGTGGACTTATAAAAGGATGGCTGTTTTACTCATGGTTTAACCAGTCATTTTCCAAATTTTAATACTTGAGCATTAAGTTGTTCCTCTAAGGAGGAAAGCTATAACAGAGGTCTATAAACATGGTATTTGCTCAGCCAGTTTTCTTTCTTGCAAGGAAAGAAAAATATCACTCCATAGTATTAGGTGCTAGACTCTTCTAAAGCCTAGGATTGAAAGAGCAAGTGTACCCTTGTAGTAAACAGAAAAAGAGAGCCACTTTTGCGTTACACTAAGTGGGCGTACCAGTGTTTCTAGAAAGGGGAGGGAAATCTGTGTAACATGGAAGAATTATTGCACTTAGCAGTATAAATCATATAGGCCAGGTGCAGTGGCTTACGCCTGTAATCCCAGCACTTTGAGAGACTGAGGCAGGAGGATTGCTTGAGACCAGAAGTTTGAGAACAACCTGAGCAACATAGGGAGACCTTGTCTCTACTAAAAACAACAAAAAATTAGCCTGTCACAGTGGCATGCACCTGTATTCGCAGCTACTAGAGAGGCTGAGGCAGGAGAATCACTTGAGCCCTGGAGGTTGAGGCTGCAGTAAGTCGTTGAGAGCACTACTGCACTCCAGCCTGGGTGACAGAGCAAGACCCTGTCTCAAAAAAAATAAAATTGATCATGTAACCTATGCTCTTAAGATTTTGTATACTGTTACTTTTTGTCTGCATTTTAATATTATGCTAATTTTAAATGAACTGCTAGTTAAACTAGTTGTGTTTTTTAGGTTACACAAAACTTCCTTTTAAATGGTTTGACTACCTCAGGGAAACTGGCTCCATTGCAGCACCAGTAAAACTGTTTAATAAGGTAAATTTAAATGGCAGCATAATTATGTGAGGACTTATTAATGCCCCACAAATACAATTTATGTTCATAAAAATGTCTTTGCTTTATATTAGAATTTCTCATTGGAGATATAATATAAACAGATATATAGCAATGAAACAATATGAATATTTTCTTTACCTAGGAATCAAAACTTGTTTCCAAACTATGTTTCATGTTTAATCCCAATGAAAACAAAATGAATACTTTTCCTAACTAGTTTTTCAATGCTTCACCTTCATATTATGTTTAAATAGTTAAAGAATTATTTGGAATTTGTGGTTTAAATTATGTTATTTACCTTGTCGCTTCTGTTTTTTGCTTTCTTAATGGTAGTAGGGTTGCGCATTCTTTCTTTATACCAATATTAATGTTTTCTTCTCTGTGTCAGGATGTTCCAAATCACGGATTTCGTGTAGGAATGAAATTAGAAGCAGTAGATCTCATGGAGCCACGTTTAATATGTGTAGCCACAGTAACTCGAATTATTCATCGTCTCTTGAGGATACATTTTGATGGATGGGAAGAAGAGTATGATCAGTGGGTAGACTGTGAGTCCCCTGACCTCTATCCTGTAGGGTGGTGTCAGTTAACTGGATATCAACTACAGCCTCCAGCATCACAGTGTAAGTTGGTATACAGAAAAGGTGTCCTTTTGTAAAAATCAGCAATTCTCCAGAGGACTATCTCACATAAGTCATCTTTTGAGCTCACAGGACAAGAATATACCTATGTCTGATTGGTTGCCAGGTAAGACATTAAGACTCAACAACAATATCACAGAATCAGACCATGTGTACCATGGCAGTGTGAATCCAATAGTCAGTTACATAATGACTATAGAAACACAACAGTCACCAAATTAAACTAGACTTACTATTTTAGTGAGTTAAAAATTACAGACTAAAAGTTTATTGGTATGTAATAAATGGTTTTGAGTAAATAGTGGAATCTGTCTCGTTTTGAGGCTGTGGTTTTGTAGGAACAAGTATCCTTATTTTCAGGCCATGATGTACTTAAGTAAGTCTTGGTAAAGATAGTTCATCTAAGTTGTATCTAGACAACTGTATCATCTAAATTGTAAACAATTATCTGGTACCAATTTTCCCTTTTATTTTTCAGCATCAAGAGAAAACCAATCAGCTTCATCAAAACAGAAGAAAAAGGCTAAGTCCCAGCAATACAAAGGACATAAGAAAAGTGGGTCACCACGTGGTGTTCACATACATTTTCTAATTGTTAACTAATTGGAGTCACAGTGTTCTTGGACAGAAAATGCTATCTCTTGTGAGAACTGATGATTGTGCGTTATGTATTGTGCTTAAAGGTGCAGTATGCCATAAAAGGCAAACCCTTGCAATAATGAGAAACACTGATGTTTTACTGACAGGAGAAATGATTACCACAGTATTTAAAGTATACGTGGTAAAGAATAGAGCCTGTGAATGACTCTTGAAATAATATGTAAAACCTACTAAAATTTAATCCTTTTTAAAAACTTTATTTAAAAAGAAAAATTAGCAGCCGGGTGCAGTGGCTCACGCCTTGGCCTCCCAAAGTTGCTGGGATTACAGGCATGAGTCACTGCGTCCAGTCCAACTTAAAAAGTATCTTTAAATAAAAATTGGCCAGACTC
>NW_012106363.1:2510291-2520600 GCF_000951045.1 Mandrillus leucophaeus
ATCACTTGAGCCTGGAAGTTTGAGACCAGTCTGGGCAACATGGCAAGCCTCTGTCTCTACAAAAAAAACAAAAATTAGCTGAGTGTGTGGCAACACATACCTGTGGTTCAAGCTACTCAGGAAGCTGGGGTGGGAGGACTGCTTGAGCCAGGGAAAGTCAAGGCTGTAGTGAGTGGAGATTGTGCCACTGCACTCCATTCCAGCCTGGGCAACAAGGTAAGACCTTGTCTCACACACATACACACACACACACACACACACACACACACAAAAGAATGAAATATTCTCTGACAAGTTTTATGAAGAGAGGAGCTATGGTTTTCTATGATGGGGAATTAGATTTAAAAAAATCAAATATAGTTAACAATATATTTTATATTACTTTGGCTTATGCCAACAATTCACTGTAAGGTAAAACATAGCATAGAAAAAAATTTTTTTTTTTTTGAGATGGAGTTTCGCTCTTGTTGCCTAGGCTAGAGTGCAATGGCACGATCTCGGTTCACCTCAACCTCTGCCTCCTGGGTTCAAGTGATTCTCCTGCCTCAGCCTCCCGGGTTCAAGTGGTTCTCCTGCCTCAGCCTCCCAAGTAGCTGGGATTACAGGCATGAGTCACCACGCCTGGCTAATTTTTTAGTATAGAAAGCATTTCTAGAAAGATTTGGTAAAGCTTGTTTGCCATCAACTTGGATTTCTTACCAGTATCACTCCAGAAAGTTTTGCTTTCTAAGAAAAATGGGTTTATTAGGCTTCACATCTACTGTAAGCATCAAGCATCTGCTAATTTTTTTTGTTTTTTGGGGATAGAGTCTTGCTGTGTTGCCCAAGCTGGAGGTAGTGGCGCAATCTTGGCTCACTGCAACCTCTGCCTCCCAGGTTCACGCGATTCTCCTGCCTCAGCCTCCTAAGTAGCTGGGACTACAGACGCCCGCCACCACACCTGGCATATTTTTTGTATTTTTGGTGGAGACAGGTTTCACCGTGTTAGCCAGAATGGTCTCGATCTCCTGACCTTGTGATCTGCCCGCCTCAGCCTCCTAAAGTGCTGGGATTACAGGTGTGATCCTCTGAGTCTGGCCAATTTTTATTTAAAGATACTTTTTAAGTTGGACTGGACGCAGTGACTCATGCCTGTAATCCCAGCAACTTTGGGAGGCCAAGGCGGGCGGATAGCTTTAGACCAGCCTGGGCAACATGGCAAGACCCCATTTCTAAGAACAAAAAAAGAAAGAAAACAAGCTATTTAAAAAATGTAAAAGTACACTTGAGGATTAAAACTGAAACAGATTTTTCCAGCTGATTTGCCAAATGTGCTCAGGTACATGCCGATCTGCCTCAGTTACAACCTAGAGACTGAAGTGGCAAGAAGAATCAAATACACTCTGTTCTAAACTTTCTGATGTTTGCTTGTTAAGTGGGAAACTAAAAAATTTCTGCTGTCCACTCTAGTGGTACTTTGAAAAATAGGTTTTCTCCCAGCACAAAAGCCATGTCAGCCACACAGAAGTAGCAACCTACAGGCCTGTCTCTTGACCTCTTGTTTATAGGCACAAGCCTCCCACAGGCTCAGAATTATTTTGCCCACCAGCTGCTTGCCAGGTCTGATACTCACCTAAAAGAACTTTAGGGAGCATTATCAAACCAGCCTGATGAAAGGGAATTCTCATATATGTAAGTGGGTAGCAAGAATTCACATGGGAACTTCATTTATGTCAGTGGGCTGACAATAGCAGGTATGACCACTAAGCTTTCTGTGAAGTAAATAACAAGTCTGCTTTCACTTTCTGTTGGATAAGACTTTGGAATTTCAGAATTTTCTTTCCAAGATGTCAAATTAAAAATGGTTTTTATTACTCAGTGGCTATATGACATTGCTTTTTAGAACTAATCTGTGAGCTTTGTGTAGACAATTCGTTTGCCTCCTTCAGCGTGACTCTTGTAGGATTTGTTTCTGACTTGGGTTTAAACTGTTTTGAATTAATGGGCTGGGAACATGGAAAGAAATGTGTAATTAATGAAGAAGTATTAACACCCCAGTTTTTAGTGATATTTACCATTACTAGAGTTCTGGATTCACTGAAAAAATGAATTTTGGACTACATGTAACATATTCTCTAACTATAATGTTTTACTATTTCCTAATAGCATGACATCATCTCTAATACCTTTAAATTGTCCTTTGGACATAGAAAAGAAAAGAACTGTGGACCCACAGTACCTCATTAGATGCCCTTGGGACCAGATGTGCTTTGGAATTGAGAGTTTTTTGGATTTTAGAAGAGAATATAGTCTGTGTAACATACATTATTTAACACTCCAGACTGAAGCACTTTCTAAAGCAAATATATATATAAATATTTACATTAAATGACCCCCAAAAAAAATTATAAGTGGTGTCACCAACTGAGGTACGGCTTTGTTGCCAAAGTTTTTTTTAAAAAACTTCCTGAGGCCAGGTGCAGTGGCTCACGCCTGTAATCCCAGCCCTTTGGGAGGCCGAGGCGGGCGGATCACCTGAGGTCAGGAGTTCAAGACCAGCCTGACCAACATGGAGAAACCCTGTCTCTACTGAAGAACAAATCATTAGACAGAGGTGGTGGCACATGCCTGTAATCCCAGCTACTCAGGAGGCTGAGGCAGGAGAATGGCCTGAACCCAGGAGGTGGAGCTTGCAGTGAGCCGAGATTGCACCACTGCACTCCAGCCTGGGCGACAAAGCAAGACTCCGTCTCAAAAAAAAAAAAAAACCTTTTTGAATGTTGGAATTGAGGATAAGGAAGTGTAGTGCCGCATTAAGCAGCAGCTTTCACTCATGGTGCTGCCTCCTCTTATTTTTTTCTATTAGCAAACAGTTTGTTAGAAAGTTGTCTCATTAAGCTTTAGTTACACAAATAAGTATTTGGGGTTTAGAAACCTGTCATCCATTGCAGGCAAACTGATATCAGTATCAGATGGGCTATAAAACCTTTTGTTTGTTTTTACGTTTGCCTTGATAAATTATCATATTCTGGCTCTGTTGTTTCATCGTATAGCTTGTTGGTCTTTTTGAACTTAAGATCATCTGTTAGTGGTATATTCTTTGGTAGTGCTTATTTTGCAGAAACAGCTGATGAGCTTCATTGGTCTAGCTTGCTTTGTAGTAGGTTGTGTTCATGCCACGAAGGATGGATCATTACTAACACTTTTGAGAATAAGTATAAGGTTCTGCCACAAGGATCATATACACTCTGTAGTCTCAAAAGCCTCTTTTCCTTAAGATGTGGTAATTCTAGAGCGGGAAAAGCAGCACTGGTTTCTGCTTTAAATCTCACCATTTTCAGGGACTACTGTAAGTAGTAAGAGTTGGACATTACTCCTTGCGTTTTTATCTCGAGTATGTAGTATATTAGGAAAAAGTCTGAAGTTTTTGCTGCATGTGATTTTGGTTTGGCTCTTGAGAATTGAGTCTACTCAATAACAGCTTAAATCCCACATCATTTTACATAGGAATACTGTGTGGCTTATATTTATCTTTTAGTTTTGATTTTGTGAAGCGTAATTTTTTATTGCTCTTACTTGGTTTATTCTATCATCTGGAAGAAAACAGACATAACTCAGTCACAAAGATAAGGATCCTTCCACTTTTTTTTTTTTTTTTTTTTTTGAGACAGGATCTTGCTCTGTCTCCCAGGCTGGAGTGCAGTGGTGTAATGTTGGCTCGCCACAACCTCCGCCTCCCGAGTTCAAGTGATTCTCCTGCTTCAGCCTCCCAAGTAGTGGGATTACAGGCGTGCACCACTACTCACTGCTAATTTTTATATTTTTAGTAGAGACAGAGTTTCGCCATGTTGGCCAGGCTGGTCTTGAACTCCTGACCTCAAGTGATCCACCTGCCTCAGCCTCCCAAAGTGCTGGGATTACCGGCATGAGCCACTGTACCCTGCTGATCCTTCAGCTTTCAATATGATTAATGTACTATACTTGATTCTTCAATATTTGCAGAGTTCAGAGTATTTTTTTTTTTGGTTGGCAAAAGCATTATATGTGTCTTGAAAGGATTGTATTTGTATAGGAAACTATAGCTGAAGTGTGATACATTTTTTTTTTTTTTTTTAAGATCTCACTTTATTGCCCAGCCTGGAGCACTGTGGTGCAATCATAGCTCACTGCAGCCTTGAACCCCTGGGCTCAAGCAAATCTCCCACTTCAGACTCTGGCATTGCCCAGCTAATTTTTTTTATTTTTTGTAGAGATGGGTCTCACTCTGTTGCCCAGGCTGTTTACTTAAACTCCTGGCCTGAAACCATCCTCATTCTTCTGCCTTGGCATCCCAAGGTGCTGGGATTACAGGCATAAGCCACCATGCCCAGCCTGATAAATTTGTTTCAGAAGAAATCAGATTGCTTAAGAATGTGCAGGCAGTAAGCTTTGAATTTGGAAGTACTTTTTAGAACAAGAATTGTGTTTTCTAAAAGAGTGAATTGTGAACTAAAAAGTTAGGGGAGCACATTTCATACCAATAACATCCTACACCCAGATAACACATTTAAACTGTTTTACTTTGATTTCTCCAACTAGTGTTTGGGCTTATATGAGCTATGAAATGCTACCCTAAAAGTAGTGTTTTAAGACCCTTTCTTTCTTCCTTTGGGTTTTTACCCCATCTCAAGCAGAGACGTTCTTGAAAGAAATTAGCCAGCTGTTCTTAAAGCTCTCTGTAATTCATTTTACTTTGTCTTGTTTTAAATTTGAGAGTCAGAACTAGTATTACCAGACTCTCAGAGAGTAGAAACAATCCCCCCCAACACACACACTCACTCTCTCTTCCTTGTTTTCAGAAATACAAACTTTGCATAATTGGTTCTCTTTTCAGAGTGTCCTGTGCAGCACAGCTTTCCTAGTTATATAATGCACTTTTCTTACCACACATGTAAGTGAAAGCTTACTTTAGTCTGACTTGATATTTAGAGAGGAAGATGCCAATTGGGAAGAAGCCTGTCAGTTTGTCGAGCCTGCCCATGACAGGTGGGGTGCGGAGGAGCTTCTCTGGTGACGAAGAGTTGACTCCTCCTCCATATCGAACCCTTCCAGCACAGACAGCCCCGGAGGCCTTCCCACCTCCCAGCACTAGCCGAGAGTTCAGTCCCAGCCTCAAAACAGGTAATTAGTCACATCAGCATCTCAGGTACTTCAGAGGGTAAAAGTACTGGGTAGGGTGGTGGGAGACAAAGCATGGTCTGGCATGACAGATGCTGACTCATTGGATTTTTTTTCTTTTTCTTTCAACTAAAGAATTCATTTCACTAGTCCTTAGTAGTCACTTCACTAAGACCAAACGTCAGGGAAGGATTTTTACTTTGTTATAAAATAGTTCCGAGCTTCAAATAAGGGTAGTTGGAATTGTGAGACAACTTGGAATATTTCATGGTTTTTGAACATTCCGCATTGCAGAATTGTATGTGACTTGACCTGGGAACAAAGTGTGTCATTAGGGATAAGTCCGATTAAAAAGACAGAAAAGGCTTTGTTCATAACATTTCATAGTGTCTCATTCATGGAAAGGATATGTTTTGAGTTCCAGTTTAATTTTAGTTTTCGCAGTAACATTGACCACAATCTTAGTTGAATAACAAATTTGGAAATTGAATACCTGCATAATTTTTTTATTTCCATAAGTTCATGATTATGTATGTATAGTGATTAAGTAGTCAGTGGCATTTGATTTGAGTTTAATTGGTTAGGCCAAGGTAGTAGATTATAAGGAAGACTACAGAAGGCTTTGCCCTTTGTAATTACTAAGAACAAGCATGGTATTATCATAGGGTATGAGGACTTCACTTAGGCATGATGAACTTCAGGTCTGAGTACAGATCAGATCATACAGCTTCAAAGCCAAAGTTATACCTGCTTTGGCATGTGTTCTGCTATATGCTAACTATTGCTTTTAGACTAAACTGTTTTCTCTAATCAGCATTCTTTAAAATGTCTTGTATGTTGAAAACCTAGGTGAGACTTTTGTTACCTAGCTCTGTTTTCTTCTTCTTCTTCTGTTTGCTAATATTTTTGCACCTCTGGGGGTTTTCTTGTTTGTTTCCGTTGTTGGTTGGTTGAGGGGTTTTTTTTTTGCCATTTTAGGATATGTTCTTTAGCTTTTCCCTCCTTCACAATGTGTTAGGCCGCCTTGCCCCCTTCCCACTCTGTTTCTCTGAAGATCACTGTGATATTCTTACAACCAGAGGAAATTACACTACTACTTTTGTATGAAAAACTAATTAGGATTGTAAATCCAATGTTACCTGCTCTTTAACGGAAAAATGTTCAAAGTCTAAAGAGCGTTCCAGTTTCTTTTCTTGTCTAAGTTTTTTTATTTTTGCACTTATTTATGAAATAGTCTTGCATTACTTAATTAAGTATGGATATTGTGAGTTCCAAATATATTTGAGCTTTTGTTGGATCTTGGATGTATTTTCTTTAAGCATGAGGCTGGTTTTGAAGATATATGTCACATTTTGTGATAGGTTACTGGTTCATTTAAAACAGAACGTCTGGCACTGGCAAAACCCAAGAATTTAGAGTAGACCTACTAGATGGAAACTACCCGGCCTCCTACGTGACTTCCTTCTTCCACTGGTGTCTATAGTATCTTCTGAGCTAGAGCACAACTGGTGGGGCTTGGTGTGATTTTTCCCTGATGAAACTAAGTAGGGACTGCATTGGTACCTTAACTATCTGAAAGCTATGGTTTAATTAGCGGTTGAGAGAGTTTATTATTTACGAGCTTCGTAGCTGGAAAAATGTGATTTCGGTTAGCTTATCTCCTGAAATGTTAGTGATTAGTGTCAACAGAGTGACTTCCTTCTAAAAACAGAGCTAAGAAAAGGCATTTGTGTGGAAAGTGACTTTCAACCACAGGATTTGTTTTATTTCATCCATCATTTATTGAGAAGGCCTGGAAAGGAGAAATGATTTATGTGAAGATAACCAGACAGGCTTTGTTTTAGATTCCATGAAAACAATGAAACTTTTGCATTAAAACATTGCGCATCTGAGTGAATGTTTCACCTTTATCTTGAGTTACTTTTTTTAGCACATCATTTTCATATTTTAACATGACTAGAAGCATAATCCAGAAATTTGTTGTTAGCAGTAATGCATATAGCTTCAGGATAGGCTTTAGAATCTCAACTTACCTTTCTTATATTTTTTTGAAAAACATGCGTTTGAATGAGCTTGATCTTGAAGCACAGTAATTCTTTTCTCATTCATTTAGCCATACAGTCATCATAGAACAAGATACTGTTTTAATCAACCTTTTATTGTGGGTACTGCACCTTTAATGAAACTTGGGTTTTGTTTTCCTTTCCATGTATGTATTTTCTCAGTATTGTTAAAATGGCCCTCATGCTGAATGACTGCACGCTGGCTAGATTTGAAGGATAACTGTCATACATTTGATGTCATTCCTCATAAAAGCATTTTTATTTATATTAAGTAATTTTTTTAATGAAAGAAAGAACTAACTGCACAGTCTCGTTTGCTGTACCTTTGAACAGTCTGATGGGTGTTTGCTATGATTATATGCATAACGTATTCACTTTTCTGTCTTTGGCCTGTTAAATTTTTGATCACCAATGCCAAAACCAGTACCAAATAAAATAAATTGCCATCTCTCAAAAGATTATTCTTGGCCAGGCGCAGTGGCTCACGCGTGTAATCCCAGCACTTTGGGAGGCTGAGGCAGGTGGATCACCTGAGATCAGCCTGGCCAAATGAGGAAACCAAATTCGAAACCAGCCTGGCCAAAATGAGGAAACCTCATCTCTACTAAAAATACAAAAATTAGCCAGGTGTGGTGGTACACGCCTGTAATCCCAGCTACTTGGGAGGCTAAGGCAGGAGAATCACTTGAACCTGGGAGGCAGAGGTTGCAGTGAGCTGAAATTGTGCCACTGCACTCCAGCCTAGGCAACAGAGCGAGACTATCTTAAAAAAAAAAAAAATTATTCTTTAAATTAGCAAGTAAGATGTCAGCAGCCATTATTTTTAAACTAATTGCTTGTAACTAAAATCAAGACATGGGCGAGGCACATCTTTTACTTTGTCTTGTTTTAAATTTGAGAGTCAGAACTAGTATTACCAGCCTCTCGAAGAGTAGAAACAATCTCTACAAAGTATAATCCCAGCACTTTGGAAGGCCGAGGTGGGAGGATCACGAGGTCAGTAGTTCAAGACCACCCTCACCAACATGGTGAAACCCCATCTCTACTAAAAAAATAAAGACATGAAGTATTTTTCTGACTGTACTATTTGACTTTAAAAGTTGTAACAAATTTAATATTGTTCCACATGATGACACTGCCATTCCTTCATGAAAAACTTAAATGGCATACTACCTATCCAGATACTCTGCTGAGTTTTCATTCTCCTCATCAATTGACTTTTTTCTCTGTATGAGCAGTTTCCAATTTACATCCCATATATATGTATCCTCTCACTTCATTTATTAATGAAAAGATACATAATAGAGAAAAACGAAGAACTTTTACTCTTGATCTGGAGCCAGATGCCTGCAGGGACTGGTGGTTACCTGTGTGAGTATTGTGGGCAACCTGGGCAGTGAGCTCTGTGGTGGACAGAGATCTCAGGCTGCCCAGATTAAGGGGGTAGTAAGTAGCCAGTCAGTTCCCAATGATCACAGCTCTTTAAGGATGCTGCACTCATGTTTCCAAGTCTATCTACTTTTCAGATTTTCATGTGAAATCTCTTGTATGGAAATACTCAGTCAAATATGTAAAGAACCATTCAAATGTATAAAGAGGCCAGGCGCGGTGGCTCACACCTGTAATCCAAACACTTCGGGAGGCCAAGGTGGGTGGATCACATTTGGCTAGGAGTTCAAGACCAGCCTGGCCAACATGGCAAAACCCCATCTCTACTAAAAATACAAAAGAATTAGCCAGGCTTGGTGGCGCACACCTGTAATCCCAGCCACTCGGGAGGCTGAGGCATGAGAATCACTTGAACACGGGTGGCAGAAGTTGTAGTAAGCTGAGATCACACCACTGCACTCCAGCCTGGGTGATGGAGTAAGACTGTGTCTCAAAAAAAAATAAAAAATAAAAAAGCACAGGGCTCAGGCAGGGGTGGAAAAAGCAGTTTCTGACTTCTGATTTAGCAGATCCATGTATGCTAAAGAAGTTGGGAAAGAAGGTAGCATTGCTCACCATGGGACTAGATTCCAGTGGATGTGTTAGCACAAAAGACCGCTTCATCTGTTCTTTAAATTATTTGAGCTCAACTTTGGTTAGACAGTAACTTTCTCACTCTGTCGCCCAGGCTGGAGCACAGTGGCACCATCTTGGCTCACTGCAATTTCCGCCTCCCAGGTTCACGCCATTCTCCTGCCTCAGCCTCCCAAGTAGCTGGGACTACAGGCACCCACCACCATACCTGGCTAATTTTTTTGTATTTTTTAGTAGAGATGGGGTTTCACCATGTTAGCCAGGATGGTCTCGATCTCTTGACCTCACGATCCGCCTGTCTCGGCCTCCCAAAGTGCTGGGATTACAGGCTTGAGCCACTGCGCCCAGCTAGACAGTAACTTTAAGAAACCCGAACACAGCCAGGCATGGTGGCTTACACCTGTAATCCCAGCACTTCGGGGATATGAAACTGAAAAACTGTTTTCCATACTAAAGACCTACAGAAACACGGCTATACTGTTAATCTGTTTTCGTTAAAGAGTAAGTCATCAGATAAGAACTCAGGCAGGCACTCAGCATTGAACTGGCCCCCTGCCTTGTCCTCCCACATAGCTGGGACTGTAAGCATTAGCCACCACACTCGGCTCTGGAGTTTAATATTCGTTTTTCTTCGTAGGAGAAGAGGTGTACACAGGGTCTCACTCTGTCACTCAGGCTAGAGTGCAATGACACAATCATAGGTCACTGTAATCTCGAACTCCTGGGCTCCAGCAATCCTCCTGCCTCAGTCCTGAGTAGCTGGGACTACAGGCTTGCACAGCCATACCCAGCTTTTTTTGTTTGTGTTTTGTAGAGCTGGGGATTTGCTACATTGCCCAGGCTGCTACCACATCCAGCCCAGATTTACTTTTTTTAAATGTATGTTACATCCTTATATAATTTATAATTTTTTTAATGTTTTGATTTAACATCAGATTTATATCTTTTTCTTCAGATAATCTTTTTAATAAAAGTACTCCTTGGGGCCAGGCGCAGTGGCTCACACCTGTAATCCCAGCACTTTGGGAGGCTGAGGCGGGCGGATCACGAGGTCAAGAGATCGAGACCATCCTGGCCAACATGATGAA